>NC_143155.1:20213408-20234125 GCF_041381405.1 Jatropha curcas
GAATTTCTATTGTCCATTTTATTTTATTTATTTTATTATTTTTAATATTGTCTAAGAAAGTTTATTAATTCAAAAATAAATTAAAATCAGTGATTTTTAATATATATTTTATTTTCTTTCAATTTTATTATAGACATGAATTTTTATATAATTAGTCTAATGTTTTTAATTTGAAATAGATGTTCTTTAATTTAAATATTTTTCAACAAAATTAATAAATATAAAATTAAAAATAATTTTAAATTATAATTTTTTTAATTAAATTTTATATTTTAAAATATTATTACAATATCTCTAAAATTATAGATAAAGATATTTACTATGCATAGCACAACATGCTACTGGTACAAAAATAAAAAAAGATACAACTCAAGCAATTATTTTCAATAAACTGCAAAAATGAATTATATTAAAAAAAAAAAAAAAGATGTAGAAGCTGGCATGGAATTAAGATGTTAAAAACAAAAATAAAATATATATTCCATTCAACTATGACTCCACTTTGAAATTTATCCACATAAATATACATGTAAATAAGAGAGGGTGGGACTAAAATAAATAATGCAAATCCATCCACATTTAGTGATTAGGTATTCCCTATTCCCTCGTCAGATAGCAATTAAATAATATATTAAAATCATATTGAATTGGATACCTACGGATTGGATAAATAATTTTTATACTTCCAATTTTATACTTTCGATAAATGTAGATCCAACGGATCATTTTTACTTTTAGACTAATCAATTCAATAAAAATAAAACTATATTTTTAAATCATGAAAATGATATATTTTTAAATTTGTATTCAAATATATATATATATATATTAATATATATTAATATTAATTTTGTTTTCAAAATAAAATTGTGAAAATAATTTAGATCCTAACGGGAAGTGTGGAAATTGTGCATAAAATATTTACATATAAAAAAAAAAAAGATTAAAATTGAAGACAGCATACCACCAAAATCACGGGGAGCGTTATGACCCTCCTCTTTAATGTCATCCTCTGTTTTTTTTTTCCCACCAACTCTCTTGAGTCTTGGCCTTTGCTTCTTTGTTGCTTTCTTGTTGCCAGGTCACGACTCACGCCCTCGGTCCAAACTTATATTTTATCCCCAATTTTTTGTTTGGATGTTTCAAAAAAATGTCTAGTTGTATTTTTAGAAAATTTTTACTTTTTTTTACAGTATCATTGTATAATAATCTGTGTGAATAATTTCTATTGATTAAATTTAGTGGACGATGAAAAAAAATCTTCAAATAATTAATTTTGAAATTTTATACACTAACCATTCATTTTATTCTGAAAATGGCAAAGAAAATCATAGCTATTCCGATGTGTGCTTGCCGTGATATCTTTTAGAATTTAAGTATTTGTTTTTTAGTTTTTTTTTTAAAAGAGTATTTATTTTTTAGTTGGCTTGAAAAAATTTCAGTTGCTTAGAAAAATTTGATTTTAAAATTTAATTTTATGGCATATAAGTCCCTTCTTATTAACATTTTTAAGGATGTATATAAAAAAATAAGGAAAACCTTTTATATTTAGATTAATTTAGCTAATTATTCTTAAATTATGTAAAAAAAATATAGAACTATGATTTTAGGATTAACGAAGTATTAGTTAAAGATTAGATACTATAAAATTTTAATTATATGAGGAAATAATATCTAAATGGCTAAAAAAATAAAATCTAAAAATTTGCCCCCGATAATTTTACTAATGGAGTTAACTCGAACATAAAAACTCTCGCTCTCCACATTTTTATAAGACATGAGAATAGACCATATATAATTGGCATTATTAAAATTTGAATATATATACTTACGGCTAGATTATAAGTTGATATATAATCCAAATAAAATCTTAAATTTGGAACTCATTATCATTTAAAATCTAACCTATAACAACCAAATCCATTATAATAAAACATAAAATCTCTTGATTCCTAACATTCTAGTTAATTCTATAATTCGAGCAACAAATGCACTTTGCATTGTTATTCTGTTGATACTATATAGTAATTGTATGATTGTTTTCTTTTATTAATAGTAGTTCCATCAGAGTTGACGCAAAATTTCATATTTTTAAAAATTATAAAAATACTTATTTCATAATATCAAAATTCGCGAGTTGCCCTTGTCATAAGTGATATTATTTTTGATAATTAAAATTTAAATTATTTAATCTATAGGTTTTGACTCAGTTGACAATATAATTTGGACATGTGTAAAAAATTTTCGGATTTGATCCTCACTAAAATACATTTATTGGATACGGATGGTTTAAAAAAAATTTAAATTATTTATAAATGCAATATATGTAAAAATTTAAAATAAAAAAGTAAATTGAAGCGAAAAAAAAATATCAGTTCCAAATTTGACTTTTCAATCTAAACGCTCAAAAATAGAAAAGTATGACATACTACTTTTGTTTTTTTTCAGAAAACAAACTAAATGGACTTGAATGTCATCAACTACTACAGCTAGCACTAACAGTAAAGTTGGCAATTATCATGCCATCCAAACACAAACAATTATACCTCCTATAAAGAAGAAATAAAAAGAAGAAAAGAAAAAGAGAGAAGCATTATATACATATTGATTGTACTATTATACATTGTAGTCGCTTACCTAATATCTGTATACCCATTTGTTTCTTTGTCGTCTCCTTCCTTTCTCTCTCCTCTTTCTCTTTCTCTTTCTCTGTATCTATCTTTCTGGGTCTTTTTACTAAGGTTTATGACATGGTAAAAGGTAAAAGGGTACTGTTGTTTTATGTTTACTTATCTTTATCTATGGAATGATGAATCAATAGTGATGTATCTGCTAAAAATAGCTTTGATCTCTGTGTTTTGAATGGACCCAGATGGATTTTTAGGCTTTATCAGCTTCTGCTCTTTTTATTTGCTTGTAAAGTTATCATCTTTTGACCCAAAAGAGCCTAAATCCACACAGTGGAGGTGGAGGAGGTAGTGTCTTGTACTTGTTTAGGGTTCTAATTTAATTCCTTTTGATTTGGCATTTTTGGCACTGGAAAGAAGAATTGGGAAGGAAGGGAAGTTGGTGATTGTTAAATGGGATCTTGCTATTCTGTTATAGGGAAGAGGGGAAGGGATGATAGTGGTGAAGTGGAGGAAACTAATGCTGCATCAGCAGCTTCTCCTAAGAGGCACAGGTGGAAAAAGAAATCAACAGGTGGTGGCAGCGGCGGAGATGAAAGTTTGCTAAATCACATTCCTGGTAGGATGGCCAGAAATGGTGCTTCTAATATTGCTTGCTTGTACACCCAACAGGGCAAGAAAGGCACCAATCAAGATGCCATGCTTGTTTGGGAGGTTAGTTAAAAGTAAATGCCTTTTTTTTCTTTAATCTTTATCCTCCATTTTTATTACTTCATTTTACAGTTCTTTTATTTTTTTACCATCTGGATTGACTTCTTTTTAGATCATACATTACCTGTTTTGAATTTTCATTACCGCCTAAGAATTTGTTTTGTACTTTTAAACCAAGTAAAATTCAGAATAGACAGTAGTTTAGCCAATCCAAACCAATTAGGTCGACGTTTTGTTTAATTTGGATATATGAGCTTTTCATGACAAAGGTTTGTATCTAGTTTAGTACCTTCCATTGGTATAAAAGCCTGTATATTGTTTCTGTATGGGTTGTTTATTAAAATATGCTACTGTTTTTCACAGTTGACTTTCCAACTGTCTAGCTTCTTTTAGATATTTTTTCAAGCTTGAGTTGCCAAGCTGGAGTTTCCAAATAGTCATTTGTCATTTTCAAGCATTTAGCATTAGGTTCTGGTGAAACGTGATCTAAGGTTAGCTATGTGTGTTCTAATTGGAAAAATGGTGTTGGGGTTCATCTCATGATATTTTATTCTGGCTTGGCAAGTATAGAAGTGAATTCCTGACTAATTTTGAGAGAAAATAAACTGTGCTTCCCACAGTATAAGAGCCTTTACTACTCATCTTCCTTTTTTTTTTTTTGCAAGTAGCATATATTTAAAGACTTATTTTAGATCAACATATGCCCGATTTCTACAGTGGTACTAGTGGCTTATGAAACCAGTGCTTATAAATTCAAGTTGTAAAACTGCATAATTCACGATTCAAGATTATGATTATACAACAGATAAAAAATAAAAAAGAAGGTGTGAAAAAAAAAAAGGAGAAAAGACAAGACAACAAATTAAAGGGAAAAGCCAAAATAGAAATAACTGAAGGTTGAGGATAGCAGTTCTTTCTGCTGAAGTAATAAGAGGTGCTTTAGCTATACCTGCTCTTAGAAAATTTATCACATTGCCTTTGTCATTAATGTTAGCAATGGGGTGTAGTTCGCATGTAACTGACACATGCATGAGCAATGCACTGGATCACACATTCTGCAAATTTAGAAACTAGATTGGGTGATTTTTAATCTGATAGACATGTTAGAATCGAAGATAATTAAGCATAGATATCCCTGCAATGTAGAAAGTTTCACTTTTCTATTCTCAGTGGTCCTGTAATTATTTTATTATATATTTTTTGACAACTCCTATTCATCTAAATTTTGTGTTCCCCAACGTTTTCAGAAAAGGTGGCATTTATGCTGCACCTTCTAAATCACACAGACATATTTCTCAGCTTGAAAAAAATTTATAACCATCATGAGTTATCTTCGTATCCCCTTTTTGTGGTATTGATATCTAATCACTGGGTTTGACTGTTTCTGTAATAGAATTTCCTTGCGAGAAGTGATACAGTTTTTTGCGGGGTATTTGATGGTCATGGTCCTTTTGGTCATATGGTTGCCAAGAAAGTACGAGATTCCCTTCCACTTATTTTGTGTACTCAGTGGGAAGATGGTTCCAATGAAAACCAGACCAGCCTACACAAATCTGGAAACACTCTTGGAAGAACAAATTCTGAGGAAGCTGCATCTGCAAGCATGGATGATGAGTCACATGATTCTTTGGAGGTTGAGCAAAATGAAAAACTCCCAGAGAATTGTTTGCCACTTAAAAAGTCTTTGCTGAAGGCTTTCAAGTTAATGGACAAAGAACTAAAAATGCATCCAACAATTGATTGCTTCTGCAGTGGATCGACTTCTGTTACTTTGATAAAGCAGGTAACTTGTTCTTCTGTCATCCTTCAACTGATTTCTTGTCAGACTTGCTGCATCAATATAAACTGTTTGCACTTTTCTTTATGATATTCTAATGTGGTGACCAAAATCAGATTGTCAGACGTTTTTGAGATTTCATTTAAGTTGAATTGATTTTGCTCATATCATTCAATATTCATTTGCAATATTGAGAGTGAAATACTTGTCCTAACAATTTGGAATTACCTTATTGTCTGATTTAGTTCTCTTGTCATAGCTTGTATTTTATCCAGAAAAAGATTGAGGTAAAATTTAAAGGCTTTGTTTGGTCTATGGAGGAGCTATGCATTGTGGTGATGTTTACTAATCTGCAAAGATATCTTTGCCAACTATTAAAAGGACAAACTTTATGAAAAGGGGAAGAATATCTTCACCCCTTTCAGACAAAGATTCATTTGCCTATTAAGTACGGGAAATGATCCCCCAATTTCCTTTTCTGGTTGACCGAACTTGCAATGCAAAATGATCCACTTCCCCTTGAAACAATATGTGTCCTCTCATCCGCCTTTTTATTTTGGTTTATAGATGGATTCCGGTTAAATGTTGTCATCTTAGCGTAGTCCACTCTGTTCTGAAGTTAAGAATGCCTGAGGAATACCATTGTGAAGGATGATTTTAACTAGCATATTCTAGCCATTATGAAGCGAAAGCTTGATGTTGTCTGTCTAATGTACATATTCAGGTGCTTAATCTTTAGTTTTACCTTTTATAGCCTTGAGTAGAGATGGCAATAAATTAAGTCAGGTTGGGCCCTGAGCTTTTCAATATAAGCTTTACATCTGTTATTGACTTAGAAGTTGATTACTAGGTCTAAACCGAGGTCTCAACCGTATATGGTACAGTTAACTAGGGATGCTGATTGCTTACATCGGGAAGTGATTAGAAAACATAAAAAACTATAAAATGTGTATATAAGTTCAAAAGACCTTTTTGTGGTTGGTTTGGCTATATTCGATTTAAACTCAAGTATTTTTGAATGTTGGATTTTGGTGAAGTCCAAGCTTCAGGATAAAATGCCTTACTTAAATGTTTAGGTTGTTGTATCTGGTGGATTCAGGTCAAACTTTCTGTATCAATTCAAAGATTCTTTTCTGGTATTGATGCAAATGATATATATGATATTATCTATCAGAAAGTAGCATATACATATGCATGTTTGAGTCATCGTACCATATGCATGCATGCATATGCTATTAGCTCATAAGATTCTTCCCATTTTTCACTTTCTTTATTGAAGTTTCAAATGTTTTATCATAGCAACAACTTCCCATATCATCATCCCTTCCTTCCCTTCCTTTCTAAGGGATTTCCCCACATTTTCTCCTTCATGTTCTAACCAAAAAAATAAAAAAAAAGAAAGGATAATTACTCTTGCTTCTCCTCCTCTTCTCTTATTTTGTCTCCTTTCTAAACTCCCAAACAAACTGTAAGAAAATAGTCAAAAGCAAACTTGGGGGCTCTTTTTTTTCTTGAACAGAAAGTACCAGCTTATAAACCTGAAAAAATAAGACGAGAGAGAGAGAGAGAGAGAGAAAGGGATGATCCAATTTGCCAAATAAAGAGTAGGGTTAGCTTTCCACATCATTATGGCACTGGATAAGGTGCAGCCACGTTCATTTTCCCATGTAATATGGAAAAGTGGCATGCAAGTGCTTAGTTTCATATGTGAATGACAGTTTTGATAGTGATCTAGTTTGCCTTATTTAATTGCTCCAAAACATTTCAGCACTATTCAACCAACTTTAGAGTCTTTTCCAGCAGCAAACCTGTTAAAAAGCATGCTACCATCATTTCAATGGTGTTCAGTTTCTTTATGACATTGGTGCCTTCTCAATGATGTTATATAGCTGAAATGTGCGCAATGAGACTGAAGTGATGTTTTGTCCCAAGACGGCACATTTACTTTGGTGTCCAAGACACATTGGAAGTTAAGGCACCAAAAAGCACTTCTCTTGTGTAGAACAGTCTAGAAGATATAAAACGTGATATTTATATGTTTTATAGTTTTAAACCAAGGTGCACTTTGCCTGATGGTTTTTTATTATAAAACGTGAAAAGTCTAGAAGATCAAAGAGCGAGTAAGGGCAACCATCAAGGAAAAGGAATTAATAGAATAAAGGTTATTGGGGTATGATAAAACCTCATTCCTGTTATTTCTAAATGATTGGGCATATTTTGTAAGTATAAGAATAACAGCAATGTTTTTAGTTTATCTCATACTTAATTGCTTTGCATACTTTTGGAAGAAGTTTTAAACAATTGACGTTTGTGCATCAATATGTGGGCTTAAATTAATAAATATTAGAAAGCATTTTTCTTATCATGCATTTATAAATATTTCTTATAAATTATTATATATTAAGTTCAAAGACATGTGCCTGACTGTTGTTAGGTGAATGCTTGTGCTTTGTGCCACAGGCCCGCCTCTAGCCTATGAGGATCTACACTCAAGTGTTTCTAGCACTTTCAAAAATACAATGCCTCACACAAGATACCTTAGCTCTTAATAGCGCATATCTGACAATAACTGCCTTCTTGTACCCCTGAATAAAAGCTTGTGTATGTTCAGTTCTTGCCTAAAACCACGTGATTGCTGCCAGGCCAGTCATTTTCTGCAAGTTTTCTCCATTGAACTCGTGTCATTGACTATTAAGCTTGATCCAATATATTATTATCCTTTCCAGAATGTTAATTGATAAACATTTTTTTTAACGGAGATGACTACTTATTATTTTTTGTCTTGATTTACTGAAATGATTTTGATTTTTTATGTAATGATACTCAAACCCTTTTCATATTGTGAAAATGTGTCCATTCAGGGCCAGGATCTTGTAATTGGAAATCTTGGCGACTCCAGAGCGGTTCTGGCAACCAGAGATGAAGACAACTCTTTGCTTGCCGTACAACTGACTGTTGACTTGAAGCCTGATCTGCCAAGTTTCTCTCCGCTCTTTTCCCCTCTCACATGCACACACAAATAATACATATGAGCACACAATTTCATACCAAAAAAGATGCAAGTACACATAAGTTCATATGTTGCATCTGGAAAATTGTAAATACAGTATTTTTGTAATCTAATATATTGGAAAACTACTTCAGACATATATTGGTAGAACTTGAAATTTGTTTCCTTTTAATATTTAGGGGAAGCTGCAAGGATCCAGCAATGTAAAGGAAGGGTCTTTGCATTGAAGGATGAGCCAGAGGTTGCACGTGTATGGTTGCCTAACAATGACTCTCCTGGTCTTGCAATGGCTAGAGCTTTTGGGGACTTCTGTCTGAAGGATTTTGGTTTAATTTCAATCCCAGACATTTATTATCGCCATCTTACCAAGCAGGATGAATTCATAATTCTTGCTACTGATGGGGTATTATTTTATTTATTTCATTTTAAACTGAACTGGAATTTTTCGGTAAGATAGATAAAATAAAAAAATATATAAAAAAAAGAACCTGAAAGAATTCAATTTGTAATGCTAGCAGCTTCTTTCAAGATTATTTTTTGTGTCAGTCTGTTTTGTTGACATATTAATGTTATCCATACTTCTGCTACTTCTCGTTATACTAGGCCATGTTTAATGTTTAGAATACAATGATAGATCTGCATGCTTGTTTAAGTCTATCATAAGGGGAAGACTGTTTTGTTCTTGATGCATAAATTGCATTTATACTGTTAAAATTTTTTAATGTTGAATTTTTAATGACACAGGTTTGGGATGTCCTCTCAAATAAGGAAGCTGTCGATATTGTGGCCTCAGCCCCTAGTCGTGCAACAGCAGCCAGAGCTCTTGTAGACTGTGCAGTTCGAGCATGGAGGCTTAAATATCCTACTTCCAAGAATGATGATTGTGCTGTTGTTTGCCTCTTTCTCGAACATTTATCTGAAGCTAATGGAGAGGTGGAGTCGGATTTGAAAAAGATTCCAAATGAGCCAGTGGAGAGTGTGATGAAATCCAATGAAACTGTTGGGGAATTGGAAACACATGATGATTCTCATGCTTATGTTCTTAGTCATTCAGACACAATACGAGGCTCTGATGAGATAGTTCCTGTCTCTGAGTTGACAGAGGAAAAGCTTTCTTTGAAGAGTCAGAGCCAGTCAAAGAGGAGTCTAGCCGAGTGCATTTCAACCGCAGAGGACGAGGAGTGGACAGCCTTAGAAGGTATTACAAGGGTTAATAGCTTACTAAGCATTCCTAGATTATTATCAGGTGACAGAAGAACAACCAGTTGGAGGAAGTGGTTGTGAAATGTCTAAGCTTCTATGGTCCCTTTTACTCGAAATGAAACATGACTCAAATGAAAATGTTTTACAATCAAATCAAGCTATCTCAAGGAATTAAACTGATGAAATTCATTGACCTTGAGAATATATGAAGATGCTGTCTGGCTGCAAATTGGGACATAAAGGTATATATATCAGTATGCCAGCTTAGTTTTGATTAGCCTAGGCGTATTTCCTTCACAAAAAGTAGGCATCACAATTTTTGGTGATATTATCTGTTGGAGAATGGATTATAAAATAATATTGTTTGTTTCCTGTCAATTTCGCATTCTAAGTCCAATTTTCCTCCTTCAAGATTTTCTTTGAATAATTTTTTTTTGCCTCAAATAGCCTTAGGGAGTATTGGACTAAACATTTTACATGTATATTTGTGTTTTTTGATTGTCAAATAAGACATTAATTGTCCGGCAGAGTGTTGGTCGGTTCCGGCCTGATGAGATGCTTTTTAAATTGGCACAACGTAACTATTTCTAAGTTATTTCAGGCCATGAACCCCACCATCATCATCGGCTGCCATGTTCAGGTTCACACTGCCTGTCCTGGCTGCTGGTGTAGGTACTAAAAACTATTCTTTTGTGCAACTGAATGTAACGTGAGAGGCACTAGAGAAAGCCATTGGTTAAGGCAATGTGATGAATAGTAAAGATCATCCAATCAGGAATATTATTATTACAGTTCAGGTTAGCTTAAGTGGCCGTGCACTGCATGAAGCCCCCTCAAGGTTTTTGGTCTCTTCCCCAAGCCACCATCACTTCGTCACTGACATCATTGTTGGAACTGTGATGCCATAGAATACTTGTTTGTAGGATAGCCTCCTTCATGACTTAGCCTGCAATTCATGTGAACTCTGTTTTTTTTTCTTTAATTTGTTAGGAGGTCCAATGGATAGAAATAACATAATGTGCTACACATCAGAGGGAGCTTTTCCACTTTTTACACCGGTGAGAATATCAATTGAACTACACTTAGTTGACCATGTGCATTCTATTCTTTATACTACATATTGTTGTGTATATATATATATATATATATATATATATATATATATATATATATATATATATATATATATATATATATGGTAAACCATTTGATCTTAAGTAACCAATTTCCTGTTAATTTTAAATAACCATAAAGTATACGAGTTATAATCAAATTAACAAATGAGGATTTCTATTTTCAAAAACTAATTATAAGGTTCTCAAATTATGGTCTTATTAACACTTTAGTCGTTTCGCTCAAAATAGATGAAGTAAAATGTAAATGGAAATCATAAGTTAGCAACCTTATAATTAGTTTGATTATAATTTAGGAACCAATTTTTTAGTCAATTGACAATTAAAAAAAAAAAAAAAAGAAACGCTTTGTTGAACAGAAGGACCAATATGTTAGACCTCATAACTAGTTTTTGAAAATAGAAATATTCATGTGTAAATTTGACTATAAATTAGGGGCGAATTTATTTTTTTTTTCCATAATAATATATTTCTTGAGCATTAATTAGTTTTTACATATTGAAACGTCTTAAGATTTAAGAGTGAGAATGTATCCAATGTACATGTAACTGAAAAAAAATGAAAAAGAAAAAAAAAAATAGAGATGAATACATATTGACTCCGATTTTGACTAAATAGATTATAGTGAAATGGTTAGTTTTAATTATTTATCCCAATTAAGAGGATTCAAATTGTTAATTATATAAATACAATTCTTGATTGAAATTTGAAAATATGTTAAGGAGATTTTTTTCTTTTCTTTTGTAGGATATATTTCCCTTCGAGCTATAAATATAAAGGTTTTTTGTCCTTTCAATAAGTGTGCTTTTAAAAATTAAATTTATATTTTCATCGTAAAGATTAAGACCGCTTATCATTTCAAAAGATACTTTTTTACAATAGAATGTTAACGACACATTAATCATCATAAAAGTTTTTTTTATTTTGTTTTATGGACTTAAGGATAGAGTTGGATAAATAAGAAATAAGAGGGGAGAAGCAAATTAATGATTTGTCTGAAGAAAAGCAAAAGATTCTCCATAGCAACAACAAGAGGGTACGTAGTAGACTTATCAAAAGTCTATATATACCAGCCAAATTTGGGATGTCAAATCTCAAAATAATTAATAAGAATGGGGTAAAAATAAAAACAAGAAACATATAAAATAAAAAAAATGAAGAACAGCAGCTTTTTAATGCTTACACTCCACACTGTAAGAGGAAATGTCATCCGTACATAGGAGTTCAAACGCATAAAAAGATGTGGAGACCAAATAATGGTAGCTAATTAATTAAATTTATCCCCAACCAACCCATTCTCTCTCTCTCTCTCTCGACACTCTCCCTTCTAACAGTAGCAGTGAGAGTAACAGTGTAGCAGTAGGTACTGGATAGATATAATACATTATAGATTGCTTCTCTTTTTCCCTTTCTTGGACTTTCTTGAACACATGAAGCTTGGTGCCTTTCTTTTTCTTGCTGCCATCTTCGTTCTATCCTTTCTTTATCATTGTTTGGTACTGTGCAGAAAGGATACAAATAAAAATAAAAGGGTTAAGAACAAGTGAGGAGATTCCTCTGCAGTTTTTTTGGTGCCTGTTTTTATACAAACATAATACATTAATGATCACATACATATGACAGAATTGCAACAAATGCATGCATGTCTATCACTTATTACCTCTTTTCACTAATTTTTGTTTAATTAGAAGTAAATTTTCTCTCCAAGTGATTTGGCCAAACTAGATTTTAGTATTTGGGATGCCAAAAATAAATATGAGAAAGGAAAAACATAGTGGTATAAAATGAACAAATTTTACTTTTGGTGTGTTAAAATTGCAATTTTAAAATATATATGAAATGTCTAAGTATATATATTCTTAAAAAAATGCATAATATGCATGTAAGAAATAAAATTTTGAAAAAGTTGACACCAAAATATATGTTCTTAAAAATATATTATATAAAAATTTGGAGTTAAAACTTAAATCTTGAAAAATTTGAGGTCATCAGCTTATTCACAATCTTGATTTTATGAATTCAGAAATTTTCTCTTAAATATTAATGCTATAAATGGCTATTAAACTTTGGTAAATAAGATGAAAAGCAAATTGTTTTACAAATTGAGTCAATTCTTAGAGTTGTATTTATAATTCATTCACATTCATCTAATAGATATAATTGATACGAGACAAACTACTGATGTCGGGATTGGACTATTCACAAAAGAAGCAAACACCCTTTTTACAATCCAAGTTCTAGGATTCGGATCTTGGTATATTATGTGGGGACAGAAGAGGATCTGCAAAGTAAGATTTCTGCAATGGAGTGCTTTCCATATCTAGGAATGGAAGTTGAAGAAGGAAAATTGCCAAATTGAAAAGAAAAAATTCCCTTTTGTTGTGCATGCAGACAAAGGGATCTTCTTATATACATCATAGATTTCTTCAGGGAGAAAAAGAAAAGAAAAGAAAATATTCCCATGATACATGAATATTATCATGAGAAGATAAGCCATGCACACTCCTCTCTTTCTCTCTGAGAAGTGTGACATTCTAGTTGTTTTTTAGTGATTTGCATGCAAAGAAAGAAAGATGCTTCTTTTTCATATGTAATGCATGTGATCAATATATACATATATAAAGATGCCATTTTTAGACATTTTTATTAACTTAGCTTGTTGGTTTGTATATTTGGTTCCCTGGTTGCTTACCCAGATGCTCAAAAATATCCAAAATACAAGTTGCTGAGTTTTTGTCTGCCTAGCGAAGAAAAAGAAAGCAGCCATAAGGAGTGCACGTGCGTGGGGGCATGGGGACAATAGCGAGAGAGAGAGAGAGAGAGGTAATAACAGGAGGTTGCTTGTTGTATTGATCATCATCCTCTCTCTCTCACTACTGTACTCTGTTGTGGTCCAGTACTTTGTTACAGCAATGAGTAGTGGTTTCCTGCAAGTAAGGTGTATATATATATATATATATATAGTAGATCAGTGATTGCATCACCAATTCACCATAGCCAATCCCAAATCCAAATGTTCTGATCCCAAGTTTTTGCTCACCCTAGCTACCCACAATATAAAGGGCCAGTTAGGTTAATTAGGGTTTCCTTTCAAAATTATTTACACTTGATAATTCATTGCAAAATTATTCTGCTTGTGATTTAAACTTGTGATCTTGCAGTTCTGGAGATGATTTCAATTTTTTTTCTGATACATTTGAAGATAATGTTTTCCTAATATTACATATATTTGACAGCAAATTATAATGTTAGGATTTTCTTGCGAAATTATTTTGATTTTATACGTTCAACTACAATTGTTTACGACCGGTTTATGATCAACTAAACAAACGAAAATAAAGATTTTTAAATATTATTTTCACTTTATTTTTTAAATTATAATATTATAAATACCCACATTTTAATAAAAATTTATTTTTTATTAGTAACGTCCATGAGTGAGCTATGAACCTGATTTAGAAAAGTTAATGTCATGTATGTTAGATCTATTTACTATCTAAATTTCGAGAATGACTTACCTAAATTTCGGTATGTGAGTCTATCTATAGACTAAACTAATGAAAATACTTATTTTTTTCATATGAAATGAAGGTATTCACCAGAAAAGAAAAAGGGTAAAGTGGAAATAATTATTGAAAATCAAATCATGATTGATTTGGTTTACGAATGGGCTCATAAACTGGTTCCAGACAAGTTTATCCCTAAATTTGAAGTGTCATGTCTATTAATTAAGTTTTAAATTGTGGTTTATTCTTCAATTTCGTAGTTTTGAAAATAATAGCATTAAAAAAAAAATTTATTGGATGAGAAAATAGACTCTTGAAAATACATAATGTAGAAAGGGGAGAGTAACCTATAGATGTCTTTAAGAAGATAAGAAGATGGGTGGATATGAAGTATGACAGATATGATTGTCTAACTAAAGTCTCATTGCAAAAATAGCAAAGCCATTCAACCACTATATTCCCTTTCCTGTAATAAGTAGTGTCATGCACCTCCCAATCTCTCTCCAGCGACAAGTGAAGACCATCTATATATATATATATATATATATATATATATTAATTTAAGGTGAATATATTATTTTTTATTTTAATGTATTATATTAGTAAAATAATAATTAAAATAATATTTTAAAGAAATTATTTTTAAATAACTATAAATAAAATGATCATAAAAAAATATCAATTTGAAAAAAAAATTATTAGCAATTATAAATACGAATTAACTAACCGCTGATACGAATAAGTTTCAAAACGTAACAGATGAAAACAACAGTTGATTGAAACTTCTACAAGTTATGATTGAAGAAAATTACCAAACACCTATAATGTAGTTGTTGTGTGGAAACAACTGTTAACCGCATGAAACAGCTGAACCAAATGTCCCTTTAATCTCACTCTCCAACCACAGCTTTTAATACTTGTCAAATCTTACTACCTGAAGCAGGAATTTTTAAAATTTTTTCTCCATTATTTAGGCGTCATATTGCAAAATATTAAAATTTCAGCCTCAAATTCCATTTCAAACTCCGGATATAATTTTTACATTCCAACCTTAATCATTATTATCTTTAATTTTGCTAATCTAATAAATAAACCATACAATTAAATTTTTGAGCAGAAATATAAATCAACCAATGACCCGAGGTTTATCATTTAAAAAGCTACTTCATTATTTCCATAAAAAATATTAATGGAATAAAACCTTATACTTCTGCAATTAAAACCCTTTTTAATATTAATCAATTTTCATTTAATAATTAAATGTAGTTATAAACCCTAGGTTAATTTAATCATAATCCTGATTTTCTAGCAATAAATTATGATCTCTCTAGGATTTCATAAATTTATCACACCTACAAATCCAAGTTAAATCATGAAGTACCTAAAGAATTTTAGGTTACTCCTGATATCTATTTCCACCCAATAATTTTACTTTAACCCCTTATTTGGAATAAATGAATTTCGTAGAATTTATTTATAAATTCATATTTTTGTGTTTGGAATAAAAAAAAAATGTAGATTTCAATTCTATGGAATTGAATATAAGTACACCAAATTCCACAAAAATAGGTGGAATTTCTAAATGAATTTCACAAAACTAAGCACACCGACTTTTTGTCATAAAATTATCATTCTCCTTCTACAAAGTTAATTTTTCAATTTTTTTTTACTTATTTAACTTATTTATTTTATCAAACTTGACCAAAACCATTTAAAAATTTTATTTTTTTAGAAAAATATTTTCTTATTATTGTGGTTTTTTATTTTAATATTTTCATCTTTTTTTTTTTAATATTTGTTAGCATTTTTTTTACTATTGAGGAGATATTCAACTCAAATATACATTTATTACTAAATTAAATGTAATAATTCTATTAATACTATTTTTATTTTATATGTTTATTTTAATATAAATATAAAAAATTATATAGCATAACATAAATATAATTGGTATTTATTATTTATTTTTATGAAATTACTATTTCAATGATATTTTAAGAAACGAAACCAAATGAATTTTCAATTATGAATTTATTACACACATGATTATGTGCAATTTAATTGACATACATGTTTCAAATTAATCATACTAAACGTGAATATTATTCACAAATAAATTTCATATTTTGAATTCATTCATACCAAATGGAGCGTATAAATCTTAAATTTTCTATCTCCAATATAATTCATGATATCTCCAAGCTTTCTATAAATTTCTCACACTAAAATACCCAAATGAAATCATTCAAAATCCATAGAAATTTTAAGCATACAATTTCTAATCTAAAATCTATAATTTGACTAATACAAACTTAAGAATTATTTGAACAAAGCATTAATTGTCATAAATTCTAGGAAGATTAAATTAAGGCATCTCCACAATCATACAATGAATTCTGATTAATAAACTAAATCTAAATCTAAAATATAAAAGTTGAATGGATCTACATTTTCATACTTATGGATAATGATCTCGATGATTTTAATATTTTTAAACCACGTCTCATCTCAGAACTCAAAAGGTCTCTTATAAGTCTAAGATGTCTTAATACTTATATACATACCTCTTGCTTTGCACTTATTCGATGTGGCATTCATCGAGGTGTTACAAAAATTATAAAGGAACTATAAACATGCTTATATGAATATAGTTAAACAATTTTTTTCAATTTATTTAACTAAAATAAAATCATTTAATTAATGAAATTAACCAAAATTTCTATGATGATCTACTAATTATTTGGAATAGTAAACTATGAAACGGATCAAGAAAAGTGAAGAAAATCCAAGAAATTGAAACCGTGTCGCTGCTGCCAGGCCCCGCTAAACGACATGAACATGAAACGGCACCGGTTGCTGAACGACATGACTTCGCTCGCAGAACGACTCGCATGCCTCGCCAAATGACTCCAGCTCCTGAGGCACTCTTTAGGCCAAACGAGCCCTGTTTGCAATTTGCATGGCCTCTCTCACGCCTCCAACCAATTGACCAAATTACAACCTTATGGACTGTGGCTACCTGCAATTATCTATCCACTATATTAAAATAAGTTCAATCGTAATCAACAGACAACTGAAGTAGCATATTATCCTTTCAAAAAAAATTGAAGTACCATACTATCTTATCTGTAAGCTTACCAGTTAAAAATTTAGAATCCCCAATTTTAAATATCTCTACCTATATTTATCAGAATTTAAAAAAAAAAAAAAAGCAATCATAAATATGTATCATTTATTTATTTATTTATTTTTGGTTTATATCACGAGTGTCCTCAGTTCATCGGGCTAAGTTTAATCCTACTCATGTGACGCTATACTCATAAAGAGGAAGCACTCTCAGAAGGATTTTCTCCATTTATAAGGATCAAACACTCGACTTCTTGCTTAAAAGACCGAGTCATTTCCACTCAAATCAATCCCTCTATCATTTAATTGTAATCCCTAGTATGACAAATAATTGTAGTCATATCCATTTTTAAGTATTTTCTCTTTTTGGTAAAAAAGGAGAGCAAAGCTATAGGATTACATGCACAATCTAGGATAAGTTGCCCACTGTTTTCATGAAAAAGAAATGAACAAAGACCTTGAGGAGGATCCAAAAGAACATTAGTGCCTATTTCATAGCCCCATAAAAATTGACTTCTCTGTAAATATACTTTACTTCACAATGTTTATATATATTACTTAATAAGTTGTTGAATAGCAAGAACTAGTTGTAAAACAGCTCCTAAAGAAGTCATTTAAGTTATTTTTTAATATATAATTCATTAATAGTATCAAAATTCCAAGTATTATAAATTATTACTTGCGTATATCAGATATAAAATGTCCTACTATACTTAATCGAAGAATTGTTTAAATTCTTTTGAATAATAAAACAAGATCCTTTCTTGTTTTGATAGTCGAACAGTCTTAGATAAAACATGAGTACCCTTAATTATTGTTTTCGAAAAAATTGAAGAATAAAAAATATAATGAAATTCTAACTCTTATAAGAGTACCATAAAAATTCTCAACAACCCTGATTCTTTACCCCTATAGTTTAATACAGTTGTTGTAGTAATTTATAGCACAACTAGCAGTCGCAGGAGCGATGGTATCTTAGCGCATTTGGTCAAGGAAAGTCACACGTAGGTAGTGAAAATTGTACTCTAGTCCAACTGATACAAGCAAAGGATCAGATTTTTAATAGCAAGGCTGTGTGTAAAAACTTTGCAAAAAACCAAAAATCAAAAACTGAACCAAATTAAATTAATTTTAATTTTTAGTTCGCTTATTCATTTTTCATTTTCAGCTTTGGTTTTCGGTTATTGCAAAATAATTAATTCCTGAGTAAAATCGAATTAGTAAATCGAGTCGAATCAACTGATTCAGTCCGATTTCTAAATTAACTTTGGTGCGATTCAATTTTGTGAAAATACTAATTTTAATTTTTGATTTTTGCATTTTGGTTCGGTTCGAAATCGAAGTGCCTATTTGAACAATTATATTTAATAGGGTTTAAATTGAAATTCAACTATAATTTAATTAAAATATATAATATAAAATAATTTAAAGTTAATAAATTTTTTAAATTTTATAAAAATTAAAATAAATTTGAAAATTAATGAAATTTATTAACCTCAAAGATAAAATTATCTTTAAAGTCAATAGTTCAAAATCTGGAGTTACAACTTAATTGTTTATAAAGAGGACTTTACTTGAGGATCATCATGATTCATGACTTGAGTTGTGCAAAACTTTTAAAAAAAATCGAAAATATTATGATAAATAATTTTCATTATAATAATAGTTTTAGCAATAACTAATCAAGCAAATTTTTAAATAATAATGAATATATTCGATAGATGTACCTCACAAATAAAAAAATTTACAATATTTAATTTTATGAGAGTGATGAGCGTATTAAATAAAAAATGTTTTTATAAATAAGAATAGAATATTTAATTTGAGAAAAATAGCATTTTATAAATTTAGTAAAATTAAAATAAACTTATCAATAAATTATGATTATGTATTTTAAAAATAATATGAAATAAAAAGTGAGATAATAGCTCAGATAAATGTAGTGTTCAGAAAATGTTAAAATAATTTGTGTTTTAAGTAACTCAAACAACAATTAGTAGCATATATTCATAATTTGGATTAGACACCTATAGAAATAAATATTTTGAAATAAATTTCACTATTCAGGAATTGGTTTGAATGGAATAAACTCAGATTTTTTAAATAAGATATCGTGTGATTTAATTTTTATAAATAGAGAAAATATCGTTGTGGTTTATCGGTGGAATCCAATCATAGGATTCCATCATTTTTAAGTAAACATGATAAAACCCAAATGGAAAAAGAGATTGGATGTTGAAAAATTCGATTGATTAATGAAAAGTTAAGGAGGGATTATGAAAATGATGGAAAATAGTCAAAATCTATCTATCCATTCAATCTAAGTGAAATGAAAAGAAAGAAAAGAAAAGGCACACGAGACCACTAATATGAATGAATGAAGCGAATCCAACAACAAGACAACAAAAACAAGCAAACCCCCCTAACCCAGGTGTCAGCCTTCACCCAATTTTTGGGTTTTAGTCCTTTGCACCATTATTTCCCAGTTCTCCTCATTTATTGCTTTGCGTGTTCTCTCTCTCTCTCTCGTACTTATAGATCATATCTCCTTTATATATATATATATATATATATATATATATATATATATATATATATATATATATATATATATATATATATATTAAGATATTCTTATGTTCCGTTAACGAGAAATTAATTCAGTTTGCGTTCAGAAGCGATTATATTAAAATTTGGTTTAGGAGCGATTGCAAGAGATTAATTCAATTCAGGTTTAGAAGCAATTATGTTGAAGCGCGGTTTAGGAGCAATTATGTTAAACTCCTTTGTAAGATACTCATTCTACGACTCGATCGATGTGATTACTGAATCAAATTATCTTGAATAATGAGATATTTCTTTCTCTCATTTATTCATTCTTTTTTTTTTTAATTTTCAAATAGAAATGACAATTACTAAAAGTGGGACTACATTATTTATATTTTATGATCTTAATTTAATTCATCTACTTATAGAATTGATCAATTATAGTTGAGTTGGTCTTCTAACTTCTATAAAAATGTGAGAAATAAAAGAACTCAACTGCATATTTTTCAGGAGAATTACTCTTATTATTCACAATATTATTTTGGCCGATTGGATATATATTTTTTTAAAAAAAAAAAAATTCAAAAGCATGCAATAGTGGACATAAATAAAGTGGAATACAATTAAGGTTTCGACTTATGTAGCTAAAAAAGGAAAAGCAATGGTTACTTATTTTCCTCTTGGAAGATCCTATATTTGTTGATGCTTTCTCATTATATCTTTTTTTTCTTTTTTAGTATATTTTGGTTTTCCTCTTTAGATGAGATGCCTTTTCTATTTCTCAAGACTACTAAATAATTAACAAACCCTAAACAATAGTGAATTTTTAAGAATTAATTGATGAATTTATGCTTCCTTAAAGAACTTAATTATTACCCCAAACAATTAATAATTTCATATTATATAATAAATAACTTCTCTTAGAAAGATTCCCTGCACAGGACTTAATCATTCTTGAACAGTTTCTGGAATATCTTTTAATTATTAATTAAGTAATAATCCAATTTCTTAAAAGGGTTGCATTGCAACTTGCTTCTCTGCCTCTAATCCCAAGTATGGTTTTCTTAAACAAAGCTA
>NC_143155.1:20234138-20259542 GCF_041381405.1 Jatropha curcas
TATTAATCACAATATTAATGATAAGTTAATAACTTCACAGATTGCATGATAATGAACATGTATTAAGTGTGATCAACAATGTCTAAGTATGAATATTGTTCTCGTTAATGTTAATAATTGAATTATTGGAGGAAATTAAAATTTAATTCCTCTAAATAAACTAACTTAGTCGAGAATTGCTATGGTGTTTTAATCATAACCATATATATTAATTGATTTGAATAATATTGCTAATACAACTATAATTTTATTAATTTAGGTAATAATATTAATGAAATAAACAAGTGCCTAATTTTTTTAAACCTTAGCTTCTGTCACAGTAAATCTTGAGTTTTCTCACAGTATCAGAGTAGTTATTTTTTTTATTTCCATTGAGTAATTTTCTCTCTCATCAGATACAAAATTTTTAATCTATTTCTTTGATTTTCTATTTCATTCTCCCTTTAAAATTTTATTTATAATATTGATATTTTACCTTTAAATTTCAAAATTTCTCTATTGATTCAATCATTCTGGTGTTTCTCTTTTCATTTTGTTAATCGATGTTATCCTTAATTATCATCTTGATTCACATATTATCAATTTTGATTATATCACAAATTGATTAATTTTAATTTTTTAAGTTATTTTCCTTCGTTCATCAATTTCTCTCCCTCGACAATTTCATTGAATTTTTTTTTTTTTTTTTTGCTTATTTACTTGTTAATAATTACAGTCAATTTATTCTTCTTAGCCTTCTTAGCTTGATTCAACATTTCTTGTTTAACATTTGTTTGATATAACATTTATCTACTAAAAAATTGTGTTGGTTTATACTAAATATACTTATAATACTAGTATAATTAAAAAACTACAATTATGATATTATTAGAATATTAATGATTATTAAAATAATTATGATATTAATTATGATTATAATATTAGTTATCTGGTATATGGATAAAAATACTTAAATCATATATGTTATAGATGCAATATTTTTAAATATTGTGATGATAGTATCCAATTTTTCTATTAAATTTTACATTAAAATAAGATCATATTATTAAAATATTAGATAATATGTGGTACAAATAGTTTTAATTTATATACTATCTTATAATAAATTGTTTTTTTATAATGAATGAAATATGATGACTATTGTAAACTAAATGATATATTTAAAAAGAATTAAAAATTATAAAAATAATTCTTTTGTTCAATTCAATTCAAGATTTCAGTTTTTTTATCCTAACTCGATTTAACAAATACACTATAATGTTAATTTTTTCACGCTTTGATGGTACTTTTTTTTTTTTTTTTTTTTCTCATTATACTTTTATGTACATTAAAAATTAGAAACTGTATATATGAACCCAAAACTTTTTTGGAAACACAGAGTTTAAGCATTTCAATCAATTTCTCATGTCATCCTCCTTAATTTTAAAATCTCATATCCTCAAAAAATACTCAACTGTCTGTCAGAAGTAAATTTAAACTCGAAAATATAAAATCTACATCCAAGACGAAGAATTGCAGGAAAAGAAAACTTGAAATGTAATCAATTATATACACCCAACAAAAAGTTGTGAGATTGGACCCAATAATTAAAGTTTTAAATCCTTAATTGCTAATTCTTAGATTTAAGAATAATGACATTACAACTTCTACTCCTTCACCCGCAAAGCCTTCTCAATTCTCATATTGATTTTTTCTTTTTTGAATACTATTTCTTCTCAATTACAGATAATAACAATATCAGCAGCTCTCACAACAGTGAGAAAATATCCATTAGGCTATCTAATATTGAATTTCAAAATTCTGAAATTCAACTGGGAAGATCGTAATTAATGTAATGAATGAGACTACTAATTATCCAAATCCATTTAGAAGGTAATTAAAGAAAAAAATAAGACATTGACGAATACCATTAATTACTCGGTCCGTTCCATTTTAATAGCAACAAATAAACATTTTAACTTATTCCACTTTAAGTGTTCATTTAATATTTTGAGAGTACATTAATTATTTTTTTTCAATTTTACCCATATTTATTACTTATTTCATCCCAGAAAGATAGTTCATTTTCTATTTTCACACAAATTAAAAAAGTAGCAAGTATTATGGTTAAAGAACAACTTTAATCATATAATTTTCCTCTTATGTCCATCTTAAATACACATGAGCAATTATCATATTAAAATAATAAGTTAGAATTAACGAAGATTATTGAAAATAAGATAAATTTAATAAGGATTTAATAGACAATTTATGAATTAACTATAATGCAAAAAAGGAACCTGAGCTATATTTTAATACAAACCAAAAAGAAAAGACGATCTATCTTTTTGGAACAAAGAGATTAAGTGTTTTGTAGCAAAAGTAAATGGGGATGGAGGGAGTAAGTGTTTTGTAGCAAAAGAAAATGGGGAGTTTTTAATTTTAAGGAGGGCAATTCAGACATTCTACCATATATGTTTTATAAAATTAACGTGTTCCAATCATTTTCTTAATTCTTGTAAAAATATCAAATATTGCTATTAAAATGAAATAAAGGGAGTATAATATTTGAACATATTCATTTATTTAGATCAGTCATTACACTATGAGAAAATAGTAGATTATCTTCAATCATCTAGAAAACAATTGACAAAACCTTAACCCTCAGAAACTGGAGCAAATATGAATGCTAATATATTATCATTAATTTCAACAAGTTAGATAAAGAAGGGGGAAATGACAGCTAGGAAAAAATCAGCACCAAGTAATGGAAGAGTACCATCCATAGCATGAAGTTCCAAGTTCAATCAAGAGATATTTGCATTCTTCAGTGTTTTGCACCCCACCACACCGGCTGAAGTCCGCATTAAATGCTCGCCAAGCATAGCCACACAAGAATCATCTGTCTTTAGATGAGGCTGCACTGATTCCCAAATCTTTTTCTTTTGAATCTGCATATATTAAATGGAAGAAGATGAAACAAGAATTTAACTTTGTTGATGCATAAACTAATGCTTTTTGAATGAGTAAATCATTGATATCCTAACAGAAGAAAAAAAAGTACATTTTTTACCTTTGTAACTCAAGTTAATGGTGCTTTTTCTTTTTTCTTTTTTTTTTTTTTTTAAATTTACTTTTGTGACAATAATTTTGAAGCCTAGCATGTGAGAGGTTTTGAGACAGTTTTCTAAGGTAAACCAATATCAGCATTCCCATGGAAGAATTGTTTGGAAAGTTGGGATCTCTCAGAAACTTGTTTGCCAACTCTCAACTGGCAAAAATTTAGAGAAAAGAAAAGCCATGAGAAAAGGTATCACATGAAAATCAAATAAAGGCATTACATAATAATTTTTTAGGGTCCGTCAAAATAGATAGTCATTTGACATAATTGACATTTTGGATTTGACACCATGTTGATTATTTAATTGGAATACAAATGCAAATGCTCAATCATTTCAAAGTATTACCTACCCAAATAGACCCCAAGGTAATACTTGAACTAGTCAAAGTTCAAATTTGAATACTTTGTAACTTATAAAGTCTTTTTTTTTTTTTTACCCAATTATTGGCTTGTTAAACTTAGTTCCTATTGTGATTAAAGTGTATATAATACCATGATCTGTATGTATATTTTCATATTCGCAAATTACAATTATGAATTAATTTATTGTCAATTGAACACATGATCTCACTGAAAAAGAAAAACCTGGCTCTAGCTCCAGAAGTGTTAGAACATTTGGGTAAATGACACTGAGACTAAGACATTTTTGTTTTTGAACATGTATTTGGCTAATGATATTAAACCACAATATTTTAAGAAGGCATTTTCTAATACTTTTCTAATTACTTTGGATTTAGTTTCATGGGTTTTTTCTGTACTTGGTTGATATATTCTAAATTTTAGTTTCATTCCAATTCATGTAGTTATTTGGTGCCATAAAGTACAAACCAAAGTCATAATGCATCAGAAGTTACACTGTCTTAGAAACCATAGAGAATCATGAAGCTCAGTCTGCATTAACCAGGAAAGGTCTAAGCTTTTAGTTAGAAAAGTTGAAAATTATTTCACTAGAAAAATATAATTGAACTGAAAGCAAAATAGCCCAAAGCACATTCAGCCACATTCCACAAGATAATGAAACTTAACAATGTTACTTACCTGTTTGATTCTGATAGCTGTTTATAAACAGAAAGTAATTTGTTTGTCAAAGATTTTTATTCTGCTAAATATCTGTATGCAGAATGAACTTCCTAGATATTTGGCTGCGGAACAAAGTTTTGAAACCAAGAACTTTTTGAAGGACTTTAGATTTAAATTAAGAGAGAAAATGGAGTATAGATGGATTATTTCCTTAAGCTAAGTGGAAAAACAGAAAGATAGAAACTGAAAAAGGACTTACTTTTCAACGCAATTGGTCCCCAAATTAGTGGTAAAGGAATTCGATATTGTTATAGGAGCATTTGGTGTGAAATTGACAAATTTAAACTACTTTATCATAACATGCGAGCATTTCTCACATATAATGTTATGAAGAATTTTCCAATATAAATTACGGTTACGATATAAATCAATAACTTTGTTCTCTCTATTAATTTTTCCACCTGCCCTACCATGCCCATGGATGGGGAAAAAAAAATTTCCCTCCCCCCACTTCTTCATTGATTCTTCATTTTGCAGCAAAAAGTTTCTAAAAACTTCCTAAGTTTTGATTCTTACCAAAAAAAAAAGCATAAGGTTAATCCACAAGATCAGAGGTTCAAGGACATAAGAATCAACCTACTGAGATCCCAAATTTCATATTTCATATTTCAATGGACATAGAATTTAGGAATGATCCATCAAGTTCAGGATCAATCCTGAATTAATGGTCAGATTACACCAATATTAATCCACTTTATACCATTTATTCCGAGAGGGACAAATTCAATGTTTTTTAAATTCAAAGTGAGAGAGCGAGAGAAATATTTTCATTCAGAATAAGTTTACCATTCAATTGAAGCAAGAGCTTTTGATAAAGAAGTCAGACTATTACACAAACACAGATTTTCTAGTTAATCTATATCAATTTTTCTAGCCAGAATGCAAAGTCTTCTATTCCTAGTTAAATATGTGCATATAGAACAAGCTCAGAGTATCCAATGCATATTAGGAATTTCAAGCTTTTAAAAGTTTCCAAGAGACAGAACTATAGAGAATAAAGAAGCAAACCATATTGCATGAGGAAAATAGTTACCATAAGGATATATATGCTAAGAAAGGAATAATTGAATTTGAACCTGGTTAGGAGTGGCAGGATCAGGTTGATTTTCTTTATCATCTTCAGAGCCAAACCAAATCCTTTCCCCTGGAATGGAACCCTCGGGAGGCTCAAGAAGCTCAACGTTCTCATGAGAAGAATCAGAAGCAGCCATGAGCATTCCGCTTGACTTGACTCCCCGCATGTTCCTGGGCTTGAGGTTTGCTAGCACCACTACATTCCTATCCTGTATAATTCATTGTAATGAGAGAATCAAAGGCCTAATGTTCAAATTTGTCCCAATATGTTTGTACCTTTTCAATTGAATCCTATAGTTTGTTCTTGTGTCAATTATAATCCAATGTGAGAATTTAGTATCAATTATACCAAAAACAAATTGAGGAGAAATTAATATTGTTTCCTCGTTAATTTAGTCCTTAATCTCAATTTTAAGAATTTGGTAACTACCAGTATATAACAGCTAAATTGATAATACGGTGACAATGAGTATATGCAAGCATCCAATTCAAAATATAGACCTGAAGGCCGTCGAGAGCAATGTACTTTACAAGGCCGCTGCAAATGATACGGGGCTCTGCCTCGCCCACATCCACCTCCTCCACGTAGAGAGAATCGGCCTCCTCGTGCCTCCAGGCTTTGATAATTCGGCCAACCCTTAAGTCAAGCATCTTAGCTGCATCTCTTATTCTAGCACCATCTCCAACAGAACCTGATTCAGCTGATGTTGTGGCCGCGGAGGTGGATACTGTGGCTGGCGGCTCTTCGGCATTAACATTAACATTTCCGGTGGTGCAAAAGCAAGGAAACCGATCATACCTTGGCGAAAATGGCGTTGTTGACGTCTTGATAATAAATTGACGGTTGCGAAGAGCATTAATACATGTTAGACTGCGAATGCCTAAACTAACTTTGCCGCCTTTTATAATCTTAGCCGCCGCCGCCGCCACTGCCACCGCCGAGTTTGCAGTCGCTGTCGCCATAAACTATGGCAAAAGTTCCAACTAACTTGTGCTCAACTGAAAGCTTCAGAATGGGGCTTGCGCTCCAAATTTTGTAGATAAGCCCGTCAATGTTCTGTAGCTTTCCACACTGAGAAGATAAAGCCCATTACTTTTACTGTCATAAATTGAGTATACATATTTTACTACTCAAATATACTCCAAATATTCAAATATATACTCCAAATATTTTCGTGGTAAAATACTCCAAATATTCAAATATAATTAACCTATTTTGTTTATTTTCAGAAAATAATTAAATTAGAAAACATCCCTTAAATGGTAAAAAAAATCAATAAAAAATATTTTTTTATCTAAAAGAGAATTAAGTGATTTTAAAATAAAATTCATTTCCATAGGCATAGGGTGGGACTGGGAGCCCTGAAATGGCCCCAGCCCCCTGCTCAAAATTTTTCTTTTTTCAAATCTGTTAAAAGAATTGGTGATTTTTTTTTTTTTTTAATTCTGCTAACTCTATCTGTATTTTTAAATAGGATTTTAAATAGCTTTTAGCATTTTGACCGGTCAAAATATTAAATTCTATTTTTCATTGCATGCTAAACTCTATTTTTCATTGCATGCGTTTGAACTTAACCTCTAAAAACTAATTTTTGGAGGTTAAGATAATGTTTTATAAAAAATTAACTTACATGATGTTTCACTTTTACCCTTCTATAAAAAGCTAGTGAAACATATAAAAAGTTAGGATCTGTTTGGCAATACTAGTTGTTAGCTGTTCTAATAGCTTTTAATTGTTAGATATTAGTTGTTAGCTGTAAAGTGTTTATGTAATGGTTTATGTAACGTCTCATTTTTCTATGTCTGAAATAGTAAGTTGTGACATCCTACTGAATCGAGTCGTTGCTTAGAGTCGAGTTGGGCTGATCCAAAACCCAGTTCGAGCCATTAAAGTCCAGAGGGGGGTAGAATGGGATGTAACTGAAATAAGGAAAAGAAGTGGACTTACTTGAAGAAAACAAAAATATCAAAGTATAAGGATTAGGACTTATTTGCACTAAAATATAATGCTTAGGTATTAAGTTGTAACATATTGATACTTGAGGTACCATTTGGTAATTTTCACATAAAAATCAATGATATTTTGGAGATGTACCCGTGAGTTCCATTTCATTTTCCTTTCTTCATCCTTATCTTCATCTCCTTCATCTACTTTCCTCTTCCACCTTCCTTCTCCATCAATTTTAATGGTAGTGAAGATTTTAATGGTAAGTAAGCCTTAACTTCAACTTCTATTCTATCCAAGTAAGTAAACCTACTTAATGATATGATATGTATATGATATGCTGATCTGTTTGGTATGGGCGGTATATAGATCATTGGATTGAGTGCTGATATGGAATGGGTAAATTAGTTGGTATGGATGTTCATTTGGGAGAATCACGTATAGAACATAAGCTAGTAAGTGCTAGCCGATTAACAAAGAAGCAAATTGAGTTGTAACTATTATGAGATTTGTAAGTGTTGAATGCAAGTGAATTTCGTGGACGAAATTCTTTAAGGGGGGGTAGAACTGTAACGTCCCATTTTTCTATATCTGAAATAGTAAATTGTGACATCCTAATGAATCGAGTCGTTGCTTAGAGTCAAGTCGGGCTGATCCAAAACCCGTTCGAGCCATTAAAGTCCAGAGGGGGGTAGAATGGGATGTAACTGAAATAAGGAAAAGAAGTGGACTTACTTGAAGGAAACAAAAAGATCAAAGTATAAGAATTAGGACTTACTTGCACTAAAATATAAAGCTTAGGTATTAAGTTGTAACATATTGACACTTGAGATACCATTTGGTAATTTTCACATAAAAATCAATGATATTTTGGAGATGTACCCGTGAGTTCCATTTCATTTTCCTTTCTTCATCCTTATCTTCATCTCCTTCATCTACTTTCCTCTTTCACCTTCCTTCTCCATCAATTTTAATGGTAGGTAAGCCTTAACTTCAACTTCTATTTTATCCAAGTAAGTAAACCTACTTGAATTTCATAATTGAATCATTTGGTGATAGTTTGAGATGATTCATAAGAATTCTTATGTATAGGAGAGGTGAGCCAAAGGTAGAAGGAAGCTAAAAAGAAGAGCTCAAGCTTGTTGGAGTGAAGGTGTGCTATCTCTTTTAGTTTAATTAAGTTCCTTTTATGAGAATTTGTGTGGTGTGTTGATAATGAGAAGATATGTTGCTTAATGTTGAGTGAGAGGACTGGAAATGGTGAGAAAGCATGGAATGAAATGAATAAATGAAGTAAATATTGAGTTTATACTGAAACAGGTTTTGCTGGAAAAGTAACCAGTAACTTCACCATGATTTTGACCCTATTTAATGATGGAATTAGGAAGTTTCATAGAAGAGTTATTTGTTCCTCTATGTGTTAGCTTTCCATGGGTTTTTGAATCACCCAAATCAGAGTTATAAATTGAGAGATATGACCAAAATAGTACAGACTGCGCAGGCTGAAAACACGACGCGCGCTCGCGAATTGTGCCTGTAAACTCTCTGACTCTCATTTTGTGCTTCTCGCACTAGCGAATTTCATTGTGCGCTCGCGAATCTTGCCTGTAAACTCACTGACCCTCATATGTGCTTCTCACGCTCGCGACTTTTCATGGCGCGCTCGCGACTTGTGTTTTGATGCTCTTTTGGACCTCTTTTTCTATGCAATTGTATTCCTTTGCTCAACTTGTATGCCTCCAATCATGTTAAAACAAAAAGACAACATGAACACATGTATAAACACAAAATGCAAGCATGCAAATGATGTGAAACTAACATGACACAAGTTGCCCGCTTGGCGAGGCTATCAGCATACAGGTAAGCAGTATGGTTTATGAAATTATGAAGCAGTTAATATGCTTTTGTTTTATACTATTGACATACCGATAATATGCTCCATTGAGGTTAGGTAGAAACCACGTAGATAAGGCTATGTCACGACATAGGATAGCAGATCTACGCCCCATACAGTTTGGTACTCCGGCTACAGGCCGTTGAGTGGATGTGATTATATAATGGCCATAGTAGCCCAGTCATATAGTATTCATTCAGTTTCATACAGTACCTCTTATCACTTTGGTTTCACTATAACCTTATGGAGCTATACAGTTATATTGACTACAAATTGCATAATCATACAGTATAATGAGCAGCAAGTACGATAATGAAAGTATCATGATATGTGTGCTTACATTCCATATGTGATTACATGTTGATTTATACATATGTATGTGCTTACTTGTTTCTTTATTCGTTGCGATATTCACTGAGTTTTAATAAAAGTTGCAGAATTCATACAGCATAAGGAATATCAGGTAAGATCATGAAAGTATAATGTTATGTGTGATTACTCGTGTATTTATTTAGTGCTTATGGAACCATACAGTTATGAGATTTTATTCTTTATAACTTCTATGATGTGACTAAAAAGTGCATAAGTCATACAGTATAATGAACAGCAAGTAAGACAATGAAAATATAATGTTGTGTGTTCTTACATGTTTATTTATTTAATTCATACAGCATAATGAACAGCAGGTAAAATCATGATAGTATCATGATATGTGTAATTAAAGGTGAAAGGTTCATGTAAAGGAGTTATGAGATAATTAGAACTAAATTATTTATGTTATGACTGAGAAGTTGATTCTTTGCAATAAAGGTACATTTATGTTGAAATTTACTAATTCTGAGAGTATCAATGCTTTTATGAACTTTGTATGTTAAGTAAGTTGTCATCGCACTTTATTAAGTATGTGAATTATGAGCACCACTGAGTTTTATACTCAGCGCGTCGATTTTTATCACGCGTATGTTGGAGATCGTGGTTACAACTTGAAGACTTGAAGAGTACTATCAAAGCAGAAGTGACTAATTTGGGAGTAGTAGATTGAGAGTTATATAATTAAGAATTATGGCATGTACAATTATTACATTTGTTAGAGCTTATGTGATTGGAAATATAAGTGAAGCATGTAATTATTTTGGCATAAGTATTTGGAGATAAGAATAATACTTATGAAATGATTGAATATGAAATATTTTACTATAGTTGGTATGATTAGTTCATGAAGACTTGATATAGATCATGAATGCAATTAATTGCTGGATATTAAATGCTATTGAGGATTTATACAGTTATGAATATATATATATATATATATAGTGTTATTGTGTTATGATGATTATACAGTATGATATCAGCATGACAGGACATAGGTTCAACCAAATTATAGTGTCTCGGCTCGGTTCATTCGGGTTAACGGGTGGACCGGGAAGGAATGTTACAGTTTAAAGCAAAAGTGTTCGGTAAAACTAGATACTTGATTAGCTGGTACAATTAAAATGACAAAAAATGACATTAGAGTATTGACTTAAAATTTTAAATTATGGCCATAGAACTGAAATAAACTAATTGATAAAAAAATAATATATATATATATAAGTGTTTTTTTTCTGAATTATTACCATTTTTTTTTTCAATTTTTTCTCTAACAAAAGATTATTTCTTATAAAATTAAAATGAAAAGGCGAGGATTTTTTTCTAATGTAATTTAATTTTGATAACATGCTCTTATCCTTGTCTTAAGACAATAGAAATAAAATAATTAAATATTTAAAATGACATATATTCCTTTAAGATTTGAGAAAGAAAAATTAAATAAATAACAAGAGTACCAAATTAAAGAAGTGTTATTGCAAGTAGAATTGTAACTTTAAGAATAGGGAAAAACAAAACAAATGGATAAAAGTCAAAAAATAAAATTTAAAACACTAAACGTTAAGGATTTAACGTTTGAGGAAACGCTCCCCTTGTTGCAAATATTAAGTTACTGAATTGATATATAGTGTTTTGACTAAAGTCAAACACTGAACGCTCTCTAAAACATTGCAAAACAGGCTCTTAATCTAGATAACATTTAACTTTTAGCAATTGAACTAACTTTTAGTAGTTAAGGTAACGTTTTACATTTAGCGTTTGAATTAACTTTTAATTAACTTTTAGAGATTAAGGTAACATTTTATAAAAAGTTAACCCAGATAATATTTAACTTTTAACTACAGTTAATTTTTTCGAACATACCCTGAATCTCAATTCTCCCACTATTCCGCTTTTTAAAGAGTAAATAAAATATTTTCTAGATGAAATAAAGGTGAATTTCACCTCTAAATTTAATTAGCAGAATAAAAATAGAAAATGAAATTTCATATTTCCAAGTCCAAACTATTTAATTTTCTTCTAGTGCTAGGAATGAAAGACTTTTAAATATAGGAACATCAATAAAATTATCTATTTATTTTTAAGCGTCCACTTGACATTTCAAGGCTAAATTTATGTTTGAACTCGAATTGCTAATTTCTAAATAATTATATTACAGTGTTAAAAAAAAAGTTTAATTAAATAATTTAATTAGACATGTGATGTAAGTCTAAAAGTTGCCAATGCAGATGAAAGGCACTTGCGTATGGAATTAAGTTATGAGTCATTGATACCGTATTATTGTTGAAAAAATCAAAGGCAATTGGCAATTGGGTAAGTCGGTCAAACTAAGCAGTCAAAGTTGAACTTAGCCATGACAAGTGGACTCAATCTCCAATGCTAAAAAAAAACCACACCATGATCCAACCATTTCATGCAAGAAGGTGAACAAATTGCAGACCAGTCTCAACTTTTCTCCCAGAAATTAAAATCCATGGAGCCATCATCATTCTACAGCCTCATCATCTGCTTCTTTCTGTTTCTAATTCAACAACCATCAAACTGCCAACAGCAATATCTTAGCAACCAAACTACTCCTGGCACTGATTACAAAGGATACCTGTGCAATGGATCTAAACTGTCATGCCAATCTTTTGTAACCTTTCTGTCCCGCCCGCCATATGACTCCCCAGTCAACATTTCATCTCTTTTAGGTTCAGAAGCCCAAAGCATATCCCTAATCAACAACGGTATATCATCCACAGAAAAATTTCCTTCAGAGAAACTGGTCATGGTTCCTATTTCTTGTTCTTGTACTGGTACTTTATACCAGCATAGCACTTTCTACTCCCTTAGAAGTGGGGATAATTTTTCTAAAATAGGCAATTACGATTACCAAGGGTTGGCAACTTGGGAAGCCATTGACAGTCAAAACTACTATGATGGAGCTGCTCTAAGAGTTGGGGATCCAGTGATGGTTCCAATAAGATGTGCATGTCCAAGTTCAAACCAAACTGCAAATGGGGTGATCGCTTTATTGATGTATATGGTGAGAGATGGAGATTCGGTTGCTTCTATTGGCAAAATTTTTGGTGTTGATGAAGCAAGCATATTAGAGGCTAACGTGTTGTCAAAGAACAGCCCTATTTATCCCTTTACACCTATTCTGGTTCCACTTAAAAGCCAGAGCTGCAAGGCTAATCCGGGGCAATTCTTCTGCCATTGTCTTCTTTATGATTCTCTTGCAAATGAAAACGTACAAGGTCTCAACTGCAAAAAAGACAGCAGAAAGTTTCCACTCAAACTGCTTATAGTATTAGGTCCCTCTCTAGTCTCATACATACACTTGAAATCAATCAGTTTTTCTATATGACACAAGGGATTCTAACTTGTCAATGTTTTTCCACTTCAGGTATTGGCATTGGCATTGGACTCTTATGGTTGTTTCTATTTGTCTTCAAGTCATATCAGTTCCTCAAGAGAAGAAGATACATAAGGCACAAAAAGAAATTGTTTGAGCAAAATGGTGGCCTCTTGTTACAACAACGCCTTGCATCTTGTGGAGTAGGTGAAAAGGCAAAACTATTTACTGCAGAGGATCTGCAGAGAGCAACTGACAACTATAACCAGAGTAGATTTCTTGGTCAGGGAGGTTTCGGCACTGTTTACAAGGGAATGTTACCAGATGGAAGCATAATTGCTGTTAAAAGATCAAAAACTATTGACAGAAGCCAAATTGACCAATTCATAAATGAGGTTGTGATTCTATCTCAGATAAATCATCGGAACATTGTGAAGCTTTTAGGCTGTTGTTTAGAAACTGAATTTCCATTATTAGTATATGAGTTCATTTCCAATGGAACTCTTTCTCATCATATCCATAAGGAAAATACAGAATCTTTGATTTCATGGGAAGATCGCTGTCGAATTGCCAGTGAAGTTGCTGGAGCAGTAGCATATATGCATTCTGCAGCTTCTTTTCCAATCTTTCATCGCGACATCAAGTCTTCAAACATACTTCTTGATGACAAGTACAGTGCAAAAGTTTCGGATTTTGGTACTTCAAGATCAATCTCATATGACAAAACTCACATAACCACTATAGTACAAGGCACATTTGGATACTTAGATCCTGAATACTTCTACACAAGTCAATTTACAGAGAAAAGTGATGTGTACAGTTTCGGGGTTGTGCTAATCGAGCTTTTAACCGGAGAAAAGCCTATTTCTTCTACGAGAGCTGAGGATGAGAGAAATCTTGTGGCACATTTCATATCATCAGCCGAGAAGGATCGCCTTTTCCAACTCTTAGAGCCTATAGTCGCCATAGAAGCAAGGAAACAAGATATTAAGGCCATTGCTAAGCTTGCAATGAGATGTCTAAGTTCAAATGGTAAAAAGAGGCCAACAATGAAAGAAGTGGCAATGGAGTTAGATGAACTAAGGAAGTCACAAACATCCATAGAGATGAGTCGAGAGCTTTCATTGAGCGATGAAGCATCATCAATTGTGTATGCCTTTGGTGAAACTGCAGAAGAAGAATATACAGAGATGGAAACTCTCTCAATCTAGATGTGATCAGCCTAAACCTGCCAATTTTAGTCATCATAAACCATGTTCTTACTTAGTATAATAAAACCAAAAGTATGATTTGAAGAGTAAGTGAAATAGAGAGATAAAATATTTGAAGTTTCAGAAAAGAGGTGAAATATGCATCACAAGAAACCTAAGAGTAGGTTTTCATGACATTGACAATGGAGTTATATATTGTATATGTATATTAACAATTAAATACTAGCTAATATTCAAAAAGAAATTAAGTAATTATTTTTTAGCATCCATTATTGAAGTAAAATTTAGTATGACACAAAAAATATATTTTTCAAGCTAAAGCAAAATTAGAATTGAACAAGACCAGATAGCACAAACCAGCCCCTGCCTCACTTAGTTTGCAGGTATTGGTTACTAATAATTCCAATGATGAAATATATTCATACATAAAATATCATTTCATTTCTTCTCTTCCTTTTCCAGCTTTACCAAGAGTTCAATAACATAAGGAAAATCAGTCGTTACAGAACAGACATAAAACATAAATTTGAGATTCGGCCAAATCTATTACATTCAAGCAGGCATTAAAATTTAACTCCAGCATTAATAGTCATCTCCTCTTGATATAACTTCCTTGCAGGTTGGCCGTAGCAAGATAGTATGCTCAAACTGGGATACATAGCTTCCCTTGATATCACAGAGTGGAGGATACGGCTGCCAAAAAATAACATAAGCAAGAAAAATGACATTATTCGTAATTCACAACAAAGCAACAAACTAAATCGAAGACAAGGTCAAAGTAAATGGGTTAATCGTTGCTGAGTCCGTCCCACCAACTTGGACAAAATAATTCAACCTGCATATTAAAATATTTATTCTCAATCTTCTCTTTTTTTCTCTTCCTTTTTTTCTTTTTTTTTTTTTAAAAAAAAAATTGTTAATACATGAGATTTTAAATTATTGCAAGATTCAAAATAGTTGGAAGAACAAATTCATGAAGGAGCTCAATGGATAAAAACTCTTACATTTAGCAATGAAAATAAGGAAATTTTTCTCAGCAAGTTTATGAATCGATACTCAAGGCAAATTGAAAGCATTATATAGAAGGTATAATAGACGAGTTGGCCATATTGGAATCAAATGTTAAAACATAACTACTCCAGTGACCAGACAAAAATATTTACTTCATCAAGGAATCTGAATTCCAAATGCATTGGCGAGAAAGAGAGGTCGGAGGGTGTTCTCTTTTTTCCTGTTTTTTGTGGTGGGCAGGTGTTGGGGGAGGGGGGAGGGAATGCTAGAAGGAACTAGAGAAATACCTGAACAATTCCTGCATCACACAAATTCTTTAATGCCATCAAATATTTAGTCTCCCCTAGGCGGTCTAAATACCGTCTACAGAAGGCCAATGTGGAGAAGCTCTTATTGATTGTTGCTAGCAGTTGTTTTGCTCTTGGCAGCCTCAGTGGAATATGGCCAACATCAAAATTTTTCATGTAATGGCTGCACTCCAGATCTTCTCTGACATAGCCTTTTCCTGCAGATGATAGTAAATATCAAATTAATCTATTGATCACGGTGCTAACTACGATCTCTTTCAAGAAGATATTTTAATTCCCTTCCAAAAGAAACTAAAATTACCTGTTGATGCAAATGTTTCGATTGCAAAGAATTCACCCTCTTCCATTTTTGTTTGCTCTCCTCCTTTAACAATTGGAACTGATTTTCCAGCATGGATCTGATAGCGCCCAATGCTGTGTCCATTCAAGTTTCGGATACTTTTAACTGCCAATAACATTTCAATTTCATGTCAAAATGGAGACATGTATGCATGAGTGATTAAATAATAAATTTACAGATGTAGGTGGTATTACAAGCAAATTCATAGTTGAACATAAATATAACAATGAACTACCGAAGGGTATAAAACGTCCCCATTCACCAATACCACATTAAATGATATAACTAAGACATATTACATTACTGTGGAAGCATGAAGCAATGTCAGATGTGCAGGGGGAAAAAAGGAGGACAATCAATTAACATTCCAAGCTTCAGTAATATAAAAAGCATGGATAATAATAACAACTCAGCCTTAATCCCAAACTAGTTGAGGTTGGATACATGAATCCTTTGTTTCCATTCCGCTTTGTCCATAACTAAGTCTGCACTGATATCAAGAAGTAGCATGCATTGAAATTTAGTTGCATCATAAAGAACAGTTAAATCTATTCCAAACCTAGACCTGAACTCTAAAACAAACCAAATGACCTAGAAAAGGGGAATTTTTAGTATTTTGGACTAGTGAAGTTTGGGTCTCATTTGCTCTGTCATCTTTCAAATATGATAGAATGGTCTTTCAACTAACACGCTATTCAGCTTAGCAAATCTATGCACTTCAACATGAGTACTAACCAGATAGACAAACATGTATGGCTTAACAAGCATTGAAATGACAGCTTCAGCTATACTGAAATAAAGTATTCTAACAATGCCTTATTGATTGAGAAACATCACACTTTTTGAGACAAAACAAGAAATAAAATTATCTTGCTTATTCCCCGAAGATCTTTTTGATTTATTCAGAGTCATGGTAAAAGATTTAATAGGGAAAGATAAAATTTTTATTAGGGAAAAAAAAACAAAGCGAGAAATAAAATTATCATTAAGAAATGAAAAACTTATAATTTCACAAGTATGATGTACACCTTTTTTCTTTTTTTGTTAATAAAAGATTGTACTTTTAGGTGGCAACAACTTACTACTTTTAAATGCCAAATGTGATGCATGCAATAGCTTATTTATAATTTAAAGTGAAACTAAAATGGACAAGTGTGCGTGCAACAGTCAGTGCAGGCTTCTTTGCTTCCCAAATAGACCCAGCACTGTTGAAAAACTGCAATACCAAATAGTCCCCGAGTCAGTCTAGATTCTTTTTGCAGAAAAGAAATCTACAGAACAGTGGGATACCAATATATATCATACACTGCTCACATGCTTTTGTCATGTACTTTAAGACAAAAAGTTTAAGCAACATTCAAACATGTTTTGCATCCCATCCACCTTCTCTTCCATTGTTTAAAACATGTTTCCCAGATATGTTGCAGTTGCAGGAGATTAAAACAAACATTGCGTGTTAACAACCGAGATCAATTCCATGATATAAGAAGACAGGCAGGATAAAGTTCATAATCACACCAATCATACAGCATGTACACATAGATTGTCTAGAAAAATGGGAATCCTGATTTCAAGCTTAGTAAACAATTGTTCCAATATCTCAAATAATTCTAATTGAGAAATAGAAGTAGAAATTATATGGCCAAACATGGGACAAAGCAATTTTCCATGTGCTAAAATATACTCAACTATGAAAAATATACATCATCTGTCAAAACCCAGATAAATGCTGTACCTTGAAACACCTTTCCATTAATTTCAACCTCGTATGATTCCATGACCTCTTGGATGGCAGCACCAACATCACATAGACGTACATCAATCCCTGACTCCTGAACAATCAAATCACATTCAGCGAATGGTAACTATTACAAGTAAGTGCACGTGAGTAGACAGTCTTCTAAGTGCTATAAGTTTCACAAACATTGATTTTAGGAAGAGGCTAGGATTATCTTTTACAACTTATCAATAAATTCCATGCAGGGATTAGTCAAATACATCATGTTTAGAAACTCATTAATAATAATAATTCGGGTAAGAGAAAAAAGACATGAGGAAGAGAAAATAGCAGCCCAAAAATTTACATTTCCTTTCCACTGGAGAACAAATGCATTTTGTTAGGCCCAGAAAAAAAGGAGAAGGAACTCAGAAGTGTCTACAAAAAACTAAGAAGATGCTACTGTTTCATTTCCCTCCCTTTTCTTTGTTCCAACTTTACCAAAAATACAGTTGACAGATAAGGATAAATGATAGAAGAAAGATATAAACATGAAATCCACACAAATGAAGTTTACCACTTTGTTGTGTGCTCTACTAAGTGTGAAGTTGGGGAAGTTTGGGATAATTAAAGCAATGCAACAATGAAACTAGGTAGCAGTCCGGGTTGGGAAACAGTATCTGATGTATTTTAGCAGCTACATTAGACAGAACATAAGTGTGTGAGCAAGAGCAAAGAGGAGGGGAAAGCAAAAGGCTAGATTTCACAGTATTAATAAAGACTCAACTTTTCCTGACAAGTAGCACAACCCAGAGTATGAAACTTTCAAATTAACATCAAAATATAATTTTGATGTTGAGAAAATAAATGCAAGACTCATAGAGAACTCTAGACTCGATTAATAAATAAAAAGCTTTTTCTCTGTTGAACATCAAGAATTGACAATAAACTCCAAATAGATCTCTCTTTTCTTTTTTAACGGAAGTCCTAGTAATTCAAAACTAAGAATCAGATGAAAACAAAACCCGTTTTTAATTGACTGCGGAGTACCAAATAAATGGAGTTAAACTGTATGGGTATATGTTCTAGCACCTTGATACCCGTATTGGTTGCCTCTCGCGAAGCCTCAAGTAGCGGGTCATACATAGGGTTGAATGCCACTGTAAATGCACAGTCCACAATATACCCTGCAAATCCAATCAACAGCATTTGAAATAATCCACCCATTTAAAAAATAGTGGCAGCGTGTTGCATCCACAGTTCAACTCTAACAACTGTGTAAGATTAGAACCCACTAAATTAAGACTGCAAGAGCTTTTACCATCAATATGTGTTCCAAAATCCAATTTCATCACATCATCATACTGAAGCACAGTATTATCCCCTGAATTAGGGGTCCAATGAGCAGCAACCCTAACAATAAAGGAAAATAACTTCAATAAGGGTACAATTATGAGGAAAATATTTAATTCCACAATGTACCCACAGAAAATGTTCACCAGTTCAAAGAACATCCAGTAGGAAATGCAATGCCTGCTTGTAGACCATTCTCTGATATTAACTTGCGAACCGTATTCTCCAAGGTTTCACATAAGTCAGTCATTAACATTCCAGGCTTCAAAATGCCTTTGATGTACTTCCGAACCTAACACCCACAGACAAAATGTCAAGCAAATTTCACAAAGTATTAAGCAACAATAGTTACAAACACAACCTAATGGCAACCTGACGATGAACTTCTGCTGCTTGGCGAATAGAATTATAAATGGGTTTTTCAAGGCGCTCTAACTCTCTCTTCTCTTCAGATGTGGTCCTCCATAAATTACTGAGACATAAGTTCCCAATTATCAGTTCAACAAAGAAAGCAAACAAAAGATGCAGAATTCACTTAAAGGATACTAATTTAGAGTTGAGGATGGCGATGGGAAAATTCATTGACAACAGTCATCTTGATTTCAATATATTTGAATCTGAAAGGAAAAATCATCACTCATCCATTAACAAGTTCACTCAATTTCAGTTCTATTAAAGTGAAAAATGACTGGTGAAGTATCAACTAATAACAGTATGGATCTATGAAGTTTAATGAATTTTGCTATTTCTCAAACACGTTCAGCCAACAGAGTTACACAATAACTCAACATGAGCAACAGCATAGCATATGCTATCTTGTACACATAATGAATTGGACTAGGTTGTGGTCAAGGAGAACAAAATATACTCACTCATCTCTGTACTGTTGAATTTCACCCTCAGGAAACTCTGCAGATGGAAAAAGATCAACAACGGGAACAGAGGGTGGATCAGTTTGTTGTGGCAATTCCTTCTTTTTCCTGTGGAATACCGGATAAGACATTATTGACTATCAAGTTAAAAAGTTAGCATCCGTGATCTATCAAGAAAGAAAAAGGTCCTCACTTGCTTTTATTTTTCTTCTTTTTCTTCTTTGCAACTTCTGCAACCAAAAAAAAGGTTCTAGCTATATTATAAACTTCTGGGCAAGTTTTGAGGACTGAAATATCTGAATATGCATAGTATCTAAGATATGCCTAGTGTCTAAACCGACATAAAAATGTGTTCTTTGTCTCTCAAAAACTTGACTACGTTGCCAAAAAAAAAATCTTTGATCAATCCTTTTCCATTCAAGAAAATCACAAAAAAAAAAAAAAAACAAAAGAAGCAGCATAGTAAAGAAAACCTCTAAAACTAATCACCTTTCCCCTCATCGTCATCTTTTTGTATCGCAGAAGAAGGGTCAGAAGACTCATCATTTTCTTTGCTTATCGAAGTCTCTAAAGTCCCATTTTCTTCTTTTGTCCCATGTTCTTCAATGGAGACTTGATTGTCCACCTTTTCGTCGGCCATTGACAAAGGCCTGTATGGCTGTATGCACAGAGAAATTGACATAGATTTAAATATAAATACATACAAACAAATTAAGGGCTATACCATCTTTTTTTTTTTTCCAAGAAACTAAATGCTATAATAGTTGATTGAATACGAAGAATAAAGTCATAAAATGATTAAAACAAAATGCAAAAAAGCTGTTAGTAAAGTAGTCTATTTAGGAAGAGGAGAAAAAGGATTAGGACTGAACCCTAAACACATAAACCGAGAAGCAGGAGCTATCAAATTTTTGTAATAATGAACTAAACTATACTTCTTTTGCTTCCTGCAATGTTATAAAGTAACAGCCTTTTTTGAATACAAAGTGAAACTTAATTCTAAAGGAAATTCAAAGACAATAACAGAAAACTAAACCGAAAACAGGGGGAAAAAAACAAAAACAAAAAATAATACAAATAAAAAACTAAAAAATGGGATCACCATTGATAATATCTGAAAAATATGGTAGAGAAATCAATCGGAAACCAAGATAAAACAATGAAATTTTTACCTTTAGTCGTTGAAGATCAAAACTTTGGGTCGCGAAAGTTTAATACAGAAAGCAAGCAGAAGGAAACTTTGCTGTTTCTGCTCCACACCCTTAAATAGGCTAATTCACACGATGGACATGCAAAATCTCCTTTTGGTTGCCGAAGACTAAAAGCCCATCGAACTTAAGCCCTCAACTAGGAATAGCACTAGCAACTAGCAGACATTGCAGCTGTGAAATCAAGTGATAGCTTTTGGGCTTTGATCCACTTGAATGAAGACTGTCCACCTATAATTTAATCGTTTTCTTTTAAATTCTTTTTCTTTTAAATTCTTTTAGCAGCTGATTGTGGTTTCTATAGTTTATAAATGGCTCATTAAATCTTACCAAACACCTATAATTTAATCGTTGAGTGTGAAATGGCTATCAATTACTTAAATCAATTAGTTTTGTTCCTACGTGTATTGCACGTTATTACTCGTTAACTTTTACTCGTAAATGTAACTTAGTTAATAATATCTAATTTTCTATTAGTTTTTTGTTGTAAATTATAATATAAACAGTTTATATTAGAGAACGTGATAACTTTAATGCATGAAATTTTCTTTTTTTTTATTTAAGTGTCTCGCTGGAAAATATTTGTAATATTCCTTTATATAAAAATATTCAGACTATCAAAATAAAATTAAAGAATTGGCTAATTAAATTAATATTTTTTATTGTCTAGTTAACGTGATTTAATTTCAGTTAAAAACATATGTAATTTTCATTTAAATATGAAATCAATATAATCAATTAAATAAGATTATCTCAAAATATTATAGAAATTTAGTTTGATATAATGTAGTTTTTGATATAGAACTTTAACAATGTCACTTACAATTAAAACACCTTTTATTTAAATTATAAATATATATAAATATTACGAATCATTGGTATTGTTACAATATTATATATAATAAGAGATGATGAGAAGCATCATATATTAATTTTTTATATGAGATAAATAATTTTAATTTATATTCCATTTACATTATTAATTAAATAGTATCAACTAAAAATATTTTATTTTTAAATAATAAAATTTTATGTCTACTACAAAATAATATAATATACTAAAATATTAGAGAAAAAATATATGTATAAATTGATTTTTCGGTTCAGTTCAGTTCAATTTAGTTCTGGTACGATTTTGATGCAGTTCAGTATGGTTTGGCTCCTATTATCTCAGTTATTTTTTTATTTCCGTTCGGTTTAAACAGTTTCTCAGTTCGATTTGGATCCCATAGAACCCATGTACAGTCCTACTTGACATGCTCAAGCTATTAGTCAACTTGTGATTGTTTCACAGTACGAACAGCTCTAAATATTTATATAAACAATAGGGATTACTCAAATAATTATAACAATAGTTTTTTCGACAGCAAAAGGTAAAGTGTTAGTCATTGAAGTTTGCCTAAATTTAGTATTTTATCCCTTTATTTTGGTAGAACCATATAAAACTATCCTCGAAATAAACCGTTCGGAACATGATGGGGAATGGCATCAGGGAGTCGCTCGTGATAGGCTTCTAATATGATGAGACTATCTAGAGTAGTAGAATGTGAGCACATGAATGAATCAAGACGTACATTGTTAATATAAAAACTAATAATCAAAAATGCTTTTTGGTGAATAGCTTAGAGAGTTTGAGGAACTTTAAAATTAAGTTTACTCGTTTGATTGAGTTGGAAGAACTTTATAATTAAGTGTGCTTTCTCGGTGGAATAGTTTAGAGAGTTGAAAGAACTTTAAAGAACTTTAAAATATGCTCCAACTGAGTTTGGAGGTTAGGAGAAAACCATGTTAGAATAGTTAAAAGATTAAAACCCATTAAGATAAGATACAATTGATAATATGAATTTACTTGGACTTAAACACTGATACTAAAAGGTTATAACAAACCAATTAATTAGCTAATTTCATAATAATTAAAGTACCAGAGAGTTCATCATCAGCATGTAGTCACCGATAGACGCAAACTGCCGGAAGATCAAAGCAGAATGCCTGGAAGGTGACTCAAAAACAAATGTTTCTTTTTTCAATGTAAGAGGAGGGTCTCTCAAAAAGGCTAAATCCTATGCCATTTTCCCACTCTCACCCTCCTCATCGTCGATCGATTCAATAATAAAAGAAAAAAAATGTGAGAAGCTCGGTAAGCAGATATGTCAACAGAGATCTCAGAGAGATCCCATACAACCACCGGCCAGTTAACTTCTCATCAGTCATAGATATAGCTACAGCCGCTTTGGCAAGTCAAGGTAAAGGCTACTGACTCCCTTGCCTTTCCTTGGTACATGTAGCCTTCAGATCAAAACAAAACAGTAAAATTGAAATTTGAGAATTCAAATGGAAGAAGACTCTAAAATAAAAAATAATAATAAAAAAAGATGAAACAACTCAGTTTAACTCATTGAATTTTCAGTTGACAGCTGGAATCGAATATGAGAATCAAAGAAGGGACCGGAGATGGAGACCGGACTCTGGGCGCCGGCTATGAGTTGAGGAAGCAGGAGAACGAAACTGTCTATGAGATGAGATCAAAGAGACGGGCGCAAGCGCGGCGCAGAAAAGAAACGAGAAAAAAAGATAAAACCTAAAGTAACCAAACAAGAGTTTAAAACCACGCAGCATCAAAGTTCGGGTCGGGTCGGCCAACCAAACTTTTTTGTCCAAAACCGAACTTCACCGAAAAGTCAAATTATTTTACAATTAAAAACCGGAAGCGAACTACATGTAGCATCAAACTGCGGTTTCTCCAGTTTTTTCCAATGACCGATTGATTTATTGATTGAAATAATAAAAAAAAACTTTAAGCTGCTGCCAATTTCAAGCTTGATTTTGTCTCTTTTGATGTGGAGAATTGCTAGGTGGATTTGTAAGGAATTTAGAGAGCATTTTTCAAATTTTCATTTGAAATTAATGGTAAAAATGCAAGATTTAAATGGAAAGACAAAGCTTCTTGAATGAACGACCTTTTCTTACTCTTGTCATATAAACTTTTTGGTGATGACACATGAGATTATAATATTACATAAGACTCTTAAATTTTAATAGTGTCACATAGAATTTAATTGTTGATTATATTGTTATATAAATATTGATATTAATTATCATTCAATTCTCATAATTAATACATCTTAGTAAATAACTAGGTGAAGGCTCTCGCATTGGGTAAATTTTTTTTGTTGCTATATATTATACTTTATAGTTTATAATAATTTACAATTTATTTATAATTTATAAATTATTTTTAATGCATTTATATTATTTTCATAATCTACTAGAATTAATGTTTTGAATTACAAAAATTTCAATTTAATTTCACCTTTAAAAAGTTTATTAACTTTAAATATTAAAATATCAATAAATTAAAGTAGTTATTTTGAATTTCAATGATAACTCTAAGAATTAAAGGTACAAATGTTATATTTTATTTATCAATTTTATATTATTGTTATCATGAGAATTTATATTAGGATATAACTACTGTATTGATATATATAATATATCATATAATGGAAAAATTTTTTAAAATTTATTCTACGCTAAAAAAAATTGTGTCTAAAAAATAAAATACAATAATTCAATAATAATTCGACCAACTGTAGAAATAAATATCATAAAAGAAAAAATAAAAAATCAAGAATAGTGTCTAAAAAATAAAATATTCAATTCAATAATAATTCTACCGATTGTAGAAATAAATATTATAAGAGATGAAAAAATAAATAAAAATCTAATGGTTGTTGATCAATATGAAATCCCTTCTTCTATGAAATCTTGGCACAATGACTTTTAAAATACTAGCTGAATTAAACATTCGCTAAAAACCGAAATTTCTTTGTGAAGCTCTTTATAGATTTAGTTAATTCATCAGGATGTATAATATCAATCACTCACTCGACGTCCCTCAATAGCTTAAAGAAGCAAAAAAGAAGTAAAAAGTATCTGAATACAAAAAGAAGTAAAAGAGTATAAGCATCTGAATACAGAAAATTAAATATATATAGTCTATAAACAGAGAGAGAGCTCTTTGAGGTTTGGTAAGATCATTTTTTTTTTTTTTTTGTAATTTCAATAATTTTTATACAATTTCTTTTCGACATAGATACATTTTTTTTCTCTTCTAATTTCTATTACTCTATCAAATTAGGCAGAACTTGATAAATCATAAGAGAAAGTGGTTTATATAAAATTATCATTAAGAATGATATATATATACATATATGATTGAATTTCTATTGTCCATTTTATTTTATTTATTTTATTATTTTTAATATTGTCTAAGAAAGTTTATTAATTCAAAAATAAATTAAAATCAGTGATTTTTAATATATATTTTATTTTCTTTCAATTTTATTATAGACATGAATTTTTATATAATTAGTCTAATGTTTTTAATTTGAAATAGATGTTCTTTAATTTAAATATTTTTCAACAAAATTAATAAATATAAAATTAAAAATAATTTTAAATTATAATTTTTTTAATTAAATTTTATATTTTAAAATATTATTACAATATCTCTAAAATTATAGATAAAGATATTTACTATGCATAGCACAACATGCTACTGGTACAAAAATAAAAAAAGATA
>NC_143155.1:20559582-20696570 GCF_041381405.1 Jatropha curcas
CTTATATTTTTGTTGTAAAATGATTGGATGCATGCATGTTGAGCAAATGAATGTAATTACATAGCAAATGAAAGGCAAAAGAGTGTCACAGCATAAGTCGCGACCGCGTATGTGCAAGTCGCGAGCGCGACTTGTGCATCCTGAGAGTCAGAGAGGTTTCTGGCTCAAGTCGCGACCGCGCAGCACAAGTCGCGAGCGCGAGATGAAGTCGCGAGCACGCTTGTGGAGTTCGCGAGCGCGTAATGTGCCATTTGAGAGTCAGAGAGTTTCTGGCCAAAGTCGCGACCGCGCATATGATCCTCGCGAGCGCGAGTTTTGCAATTGAGAGTCAGAGAGCTACCTGACTCAAGTCGCGAGCGCGCAATGGGAAGTCGCGAGCGCGACGTGCTTTCCAGCATGCGCGAGCGCGCGACGTGATTCTGTGCAGTCTGTATTCTTTTGGCCATAACTCTCAATATACAACTCCAAATTGAATGATTCCGAAACGTGTGTAAAGCTAACACAAAAAGGAACAAATAACTCTTCTGTGACAATTCCTAATTCCATCGTTTACTGGGGTCAAAATCAAGATGAAGTTGCTGGTCACATTTCCAGCAAACTCTGGTTCATAAACTCATTCCATCCCCTGTTTTCACATCATTTTCAATCCTCTCACTCCACAATAAGCAACATATGATCTCATGAGCAACACTCCACACAATTTCTCATGCAAAGAAAATGGTAAATATAAAGAAATATCACACCTTGTTTTTCAAAAAGCTGGGACTCTGTTTTAGCTTCTCTTTTCTGCTACTTTTGAACTTTATTCTCCTATACACAAGAATTCTCATAAATCATCTAAAAATATCACCAAATGATTCAAGTATGAAATTCAAGAAGGTTTACTTACTTGGATAGCATAGAAGTTGAATTAATGTTTAACTCCCATGAAAATCTTCACCAACATTAAACGTGATGGAGAAAGGAAAGTTTAAGAGGAAAATAGAGGAAGAAGATGAAGATAAGGATGAAGAAATGAAAATGAAATGGAATCCACGGGTAGTCTCTAGAAGAAATGATTTGGCTGTGTAACATATCTAATTGGTACCTCAAGTATACAAAGGCTACAACTTCATACCCAAGCTGTATGTTTTGATGCAAACAAGTCCAAACTTTACATTCACATAAGTCCACTTATACTCTCATTCTACCCCAACAAGGTTTGATTCAACCCAACTCAACTTACTTCTATGAAATGACTCAACTCAACTCACTAGGATGTTACAAATTACATGCTTATTCAATGGTCTAGGAACTAAAATCCATGTTTCGTTCTTCATAATCATCTTCAACTCCTCCTCCATGGCAGCTCTCCACTCAGGCAATTTTAAGGCTTCATCCACCTGAGTTGGTTCAAGTGAGACAACATTACATCTGCTGTAAATTTCCTCTAGGGATCTAGTTCCTCTAATTGCATAATCATCTTCATTTGATTCTTCTTCATTGTCAACTGGAAGTTCTTGCTCTTGCTGAAAATCAAGAATTGATTTAGAATTTTCTGGTTCCATTTTACTCCAATCCCATTCACCTTTCTCATCGAATTTGACACTCCTGCTGACATACACCTGTTTAGTAACAGGATTCAAAATTCTATAGGCTTTGGATTCACTGCTGTAGCCTACTAAAATTCCTTTTTCAGCTCGTTGATCCAATTTCCCTCTTTTTGCATTTGGAATAAATGAATAACATATGCTTCCAAAGATTTTGAGATGACCAACCGATGGTGTAACTCCAAACCAGCTTTCGAAAGGAGTTTTTCCATCAATAGCTTTGGTTGGAAGCCGATTTTGAAGATATACAGCAGTGTTTACAGCTTCAGCCCAAAGAACTTTGGGTAGATTTTTCTCAAACAAGAGACATCTCGCCATATTCATCACAGATCAATTCTTTCTTTCACTTACACCATTTTGTTGAGGTGTGTAAGCTACTGTTAATTGATGGTGAATGCCAGCTTCTTGCAAATATTGATTGAATTGATTGGATGTAAATTCAGCCCCATTATCAGATCTTAAAATCTTGATTGGGGAGCCAGCTTGATTCTCTACCATTGATTTAAACTTCAAGAACATTTTGAAAACTTCAGATTTGAATTGGAGGAAATATACCCAGCAGAATCTGGTGTAGTCATCAATAAACAATAGAAAATACTTGCTGCCATTGTAAGATGAGATACTCATAGGGCCACACACATCAGTGTGTATTAATTCAAGTTTCATAGAAGCTCTCCATGCTTGATCAGATGGAAATGGTGTTTGGCTGAGTTTGCCTAACTGACATATTTCACATATACTGCTGTCTTCTTCAACTATAGATGGCAAATCAGCAACTAACTTCTTGGATTGTAGCAATTTTAATGAATTGAGATTGGTGTGACCAAGTCTCTTATGCCACAAATCAGATTCTTCTTTATGACTCAAGCAAGATTCTTCTTTGAAGTCTCTTAAATTTAGAGGAAAGCTTCTCCGTTTCATTTTGACAGCAAATAACTTTGAGCCAGAAGGATCACTTATTTCACAAGTTTTATCTTTAAATAGCAAAATGTAATTCTTATCCAGTAATTGACCAACCGAAAACAAGCTTTGATTTAGTTCCGGTACATAAAGAACATCGGAAACAAGCTTTGTACCTGAAGGAGTTTGTACAATCACATCTCCTTTGCCTTTGACATCAACAAGCCTACCATCTCCAAGTCTGACTTTTGAAGAATAGGTTGTATCCAAGCTATCGAAATTCACCAAGTTTGGTGTCATGTGGTTAGTGCAGCCACTATCAACAAGCCATGCTTCTTTAGCTTCAATTGAGACACCACATTTTTCAATTTCATTTACTGCAAATAGTTGTTCTTCATACTTTTCAGAATTTTCGGTGACTTGTGCATGATGATGGGCTTGTGTTTGCTGATTCTGGTTTGTAGAAAAAACTTTCTCGGTGTGACCAAATTGCTTACACACCTTACATTGAGCTCCAGGTCTGAACCAGCAGTAGTTCTCAGTGTGGTTTGTTTTTTTGCAATGTGGACAAGGTGGAAATCTGTCCTTCCTCCAATTTTTTCTGAAATTCTTCTTCATTTTTGGTTTTCTGTCAGTTTGCTGGCCTCTTGAACCTCCTTCTTGCATTTTTGTTTTATGAGTCACAACAAGAGCCTTCTCTCCAATGGTTTCTTCTTCCCTATAGGCTTTTCTTTGTTCTACAGCTTGTAGAGCATTTGAAAGCACATTCAAGGATATTTGTGACATGTCCCAAGTTTCTTCAAGAGAAGAAATCTTGGCTTCAAATTTTTCAGGGAGAGTCACCATAACTTTCTCCACAATTCTCTTCTCTTCTAACTCTTCTCCCAACAATCGAATTTGGTTTACAATTTTCATAACTCTATCAACATAATCTTTCACCTTTTCATTTTCCTTCATTTTCAACATTTCAAATTCTTTTCTTAAATTGAATATCTGCATCTGTCTAGTTTTTTCAGATCCATGATACTCAATTTTTAACTTCTCCCAAGCTTCATGTGCTGTCTCACATGTCATAATCTTGGTGAAGATAGGATCTGCAACAGCTGCATGGATATAGGACAGAGCTTTTGGAGCCTTAGCAACCTCTTCTTCATGTTGTCTAATCTGCTGAAGGGTTGGATTTTGATTAAGAGGTGGAGGTACTCTGTTTTCCTCCACATACTGCCATAATGCAAGCCCCTTGAAATAAGCTCTCATCTTCACAGCCCAAACATGATAGTTTTCCCCATTAAAATGAGGTGGTGAAAGAGACATGCTGCTGGAAGCCATTTGAGGAAAAACAAATAAACAGAAAAACTTCACAAATTCTGGTTTATTTGGTGGCTTTCTCTATGACTTTCACTCAAACACACACACAGCCCTTTGAGATCAAGGTTGCTCTGATACCACTTGTTGGTTTAGAAGAGCAGAAAATTAAGAGAAGGAAATTCTGCAGAAAAAGAAAAAGCTGCAGATTTTGTGAGTGTGAAGAAATAATTAATTGCTTATTAATTCCATTACAGCATAATGTAAACATTTATAGTAGAGCTAGTCTAAAGTTTGTTCACCAACCTTCCATAAGTCAAGGAAGGTTGTTCACCAAACCTACCTAAAAGCAAGGTAGTTCACCTACCTCTTGATTTCAACAAAATACAACAAAATCTAAATGACTTTAACAAAATACCTCCAAAAATTGTCAACAACACTTGCATCAATAGTTGTAGCTGTAACTTTAACAATATCTTCGATTCTCACTTAGCGCAAGCCGTTGGATCATGATCACTTACTTCTTCACCCCCTCATTATCCTCCCATGCAATTGCCACCACACATGACATGTGTTGTGGATAATCACAAAAGCTCCCCGTGCTATGACATCTTTTCCTCATTCAAGGGTTAATTTCCATTTTCATTTTTTTTCTCAAATTTTACTTTTTTTTTATTAATTCTCTGTAAAAAATTATTCTCCGGATCTCTTTTTTTTTTTTTTTTGTCTTGAATGCATTTGGTAAAAGTTGTGGTTGTTTTCTTTTTCAATTTTACTAAAAAATATGTGAATCTAAGTATTTGAACTAGTTGAGGGATTTTCTTTTATTTTTAATTAATTTATTTTCATTTGATAAATTTTATAGACTTTGTTGGTTTTGTTTTAATAGAATAAATAAAAAATTTCACTTTCAAAACCCCTTTAAAATGGCATAATATAATTTTAACTAAAATTATTGTAGATTTTATCGTAGAAATAAAATTGATTGAAGGGCATTTATAATTTATTATAAAATAATTGTAAGTTGCATATTCTCTCTTATAGTAACCGTCATTTAGCATTTTTTTATTTCATTTATTTCTTCTTTTATTATTGATTTTATTTTATGTGGTGTATTACAAATGACATCTATTGGATATTATAAATGACATCTAGATATGAATCTCAGGTCTCTGACAATAGAGATAGGCATACCATGCAACCATACTATCTCATCAATATACGACTCTGCATATTTCTTAAGGGTATAATCTGTTCTCACAGGAAGGAGATGAGTCAAATTAGCCGATCTACCCACAATCATCCAAGTAACATCTTTCTTCTTAGGTGTGAGAGGCAACCTAACAACAAAGTACATAATGATCATATTCCAGTTCTACTCAGGAATAGTAATAGGGTGTAGAAAACATTTTGGAACCTAATGTTCTACTTACACTTGTTGACAAGTTCAGCATTTGCAACAAAGTTTGCTACACTTCTCTTAAAAGCCAGTCGCCAATAATGCATTTTCAAATCTTGGTACATATTGGTGTGCATGACATGAGAATAGCAATGTGCTTCTTTAAGAATACTCTTTCTCAACTGTGTAACTTTAGGTATATAGGTTCTATTCTCAAAGTATAAACAACCATCATCCTTAATCATAAATCTTTTCTTCTTTCCTTATCGAGTCAACTTTTTCCATAAGGCTATTTCCTCATCTTTTTCTTGTGCTTCGCGAACTTGCTAAAGCAAACTAGCTTAATTCTCAACTCAGCCTCAATAACTTCATCAACCATCAAAGTTAAATTAGAATTCAATGCTCTTAAAACAACTAAGAATTCCTGCTAGGGTATCTACTACCACGTTAGCCTTGCCTCGATGATAACTAATGATGCAATCATAGTCCTTCAATAACTCCATACATCTCTTTTCTTAAATTCAACTTTTTCTAACTAGGTAAGTACTTACAACTCTCATGATCGGTGAAGATATAACACTTCTCACCATACAAATAATGCCTCCAAATCTCCAATGGAAAAACTATGGCTGCCAACTCCAAATCATGAGTAGGATAGTTCTTCTCATGAGGTTTAAGTTGTCTAGAACATAAGTAACTCCCTTATCCTCTTGCATGAGCACACACCTAAGTCCATTATGTGAATCATCACTGAAGACCACATAATCCTTATCGATATAGGTTGTGTCAAGATAGGCACCTCTATAAGCATCGTCTTCAACTTCTTAAAATTTGCTTGACACTTGTCATTCCTTTCAAAATTGACATTCTGGTGCAACAACTTAGTCAATGGAGCGACAATAGATGAAAATTCTTTTACAAACCGTCTGTAAAACCCAGCCAGTGTTAAGAAGTTCCTGACCTTTATAGCTTTCTCAGGCGACTTCCGATCAAGGATTACTCCAATCTTTTTTGGGTCAATTCTAATACCATCAGCTGAAACCACATGTCCAAAAAATGCTACCTCATCAAGCCGAAACTCGCACTTGCTAAACTTAGCATAAAGCTGTTTCTCTCTCTAAGTCTGTAATATAATCCTCAAATATTGATCATGCTCTTCCTTGGTCTTAGAATATCACCACAAACTGATCCAAATAAGAATGAAATATCATATTCATCAAGTCCATAAAAGCTACACAGTTGCTCCCTTCAATTGATTATGAACATATATAGTTCTTTTTACTTTATAGAAAAAAGTACAATGACCATTTTTTTTTTCCGTCTATAACTACCGGTATCCGAAGGTCCATTGAACTTCGATTGTCTTCGGCTCAAATAATACAAGGCTCATATGGTGATAGTTTCTTTAATATATAAAAATCAAATTTTTTTAAGTGAAAAAATTAAACATTATATATATATATATATATATCAAATTATTTTTATTTATAATTTGTGTTGTATTAACTATAATTTGATTTTTATTTAAATTGTTAAATCATAAATAAAACGTTTTTTTCCTTTACAAATTTACTATTTTTTTTTTCAATGTGAATGAATTTACTATTTTCGACATAAAAAAAATGACTTATATTATTAAATGGATGACATTTGTCTTATAGTTAAATTGAGAAAATAAACTTAACATAATGTTTTTGGTATAGGACTTTGGATTTATTTAATAATAAGAATAAGAATAAGAATAATATATATATGAATAAATTTGAAAATTCCTCACCATACAGTCCTCAAGATCCCCCGCCTTACTCGTCCGCGCTTAACTCTTCTCTCTCTGGCTCTCTGTGCTTCCTTTTCCTTCTCTTATGGATCTCTTCATTCCGCACTTTCTTTCTCTATCTCTCTCTCATTTTTCTTTTTGCACATTTTCTCCTTTTCCTTTTTCTTTCTTTCTTTCCAAAAACAAATTCTTATCCCCAAACGACACCAGCGCCAACAGCCATGGAAGATCGAATTGTCGAAGACGAAGACAAAGACAAAGAAGCATTGGCGGGACTAGGCACTATCCCACCGCCAGGCCGCAAGATGCATTCCTACAGCCAACAACTCCGATCAAACTCCGGCCAAAAACGATACCATCCAGTCAGAAAACACAGCCTCGAATACATTGCAACACCTTCTGCCACCAGCTCTGACCACTTTACTATGGAGTCTTCCGAAGAGGAATTCTTCCATTACGCGTCACCATCTATAGCCTCTCCTGCCTATAACGCTATGGGCGGCAGTGGCCGTGAAGATAACCTCTCGCAAAGGCTTGATTTATGCCTAAGTGTTGAAGGTCCTCAAGAAGAACTCCGCCAAACTCCGTCTTTGCCGGAATTTACGGCAAATGGCGCTACCGGATTTTTCAAAGCTCCGGTCAGATCCGCCGTTCATCCAGGCCGCCCGCCGTGTTTGGAACTGAGACCACATCCTCTTAGGGAAACTCAAGTAGGGAAATTCTTGAGAAACATTGCTTGTACGGAGACGCAATTGTGGGCTGGGCAAGAATGTGGAGTTAGAGTTTGGAGCTTTGCTAAGGCATTTGAGCCAGGATGTGGATTAGGGGGAAGAGTTAGAAGAGGTGATGAGGATGCGGCGCCGTTTCATGAATCGGCTAATACATCGCCTGCATTATGTTTGTTGGTTGATGTTGGGAATAGATTGGTTTGGAGTGGACATAAAGATGGGAAAATTAGGTCTTGGAAAATGGATCAGAATTATGATGAAAATGTTCCTTTTAAAGAAGGATTATCTTGGCAAGCTCACAAAGGTGCTGTTAATTCTGTAGTAATGAGTTCTTGTGGTAAGATTTCTTTTCTTTTGTGTTGTTGATTTTGATTTGGTAATGGTTTTCTTTGCTTTGATGATTTTCTAAACTTTTTTATTTGAGAAGTAAAAGATTCATTTTATTAGGTGATCTTTGATTTGTTTTCTATTCATTGCATTTTGATCTAGGTGATATGTGGTCTGGTGGTGATGGAGGTGTTATTAGAATCTGGCCATGGGAAAGCATTGAAAAATCCCTCTCTCTTTCACCAGAGGAAAAACACATGGCTGCTTTATTGGTAGAGAGGTCACACATTGACCTTAGGAGTCAAGTCACTGTAAACGGTGCCTGTAGTTTATCTTCTTCAGATGTGAAGTGCTTGTTATCTGATAAAGGTAGAGCTAAGGTTTGGGGTGCTCAGTCTCTCTCTTTCTCTCTATGGTAAGTTTCCACTCATGCGTGCTGCATTATGGACATAATTTAGTTCATAGTAGTTTAAAATTATTAGCTTTGCTCATGTACTGGAACATAAAGAAGAAAAGAAACGGCAAACTTAATGCTTGGTGTAGCTAGTCAATATGGCAATAGTGCCATTATTCTGCTTATTGTAATTTCATGTTCATTAGAACTATGTAATATTGCAGAATTTGAATGAAGTTTATAATATTTCTATATTTGCACATTTACATTGTATATGTTCATAAACACTTTTCACATAAACAAGCATTACCAAATTTTAAAGAAGTTTTTTTATTACTGTATTTCTGATGCACGTCTGTACCTGTAATTTAATTCCACTTAATTCACAGCGTTAAAATAATAGTACACTGTTAATCTGCACAGTACTATAGCCATTGCAGTTTACTACACTGATTTATTGTCCCCATTTTAATTTTCTGCAGGGATGCGCGTACAAAGGAGCTTCTGAAAGTATTTAACATTGAAGGTCAAATTGAAAATCGAGTTGACCTGTCATCAGCATCACAACCGCCACCAGAACAGCCGGCTGAAGATGAGATGAAGGTAAAATTTGTTTCCACATCAAAAAAGGAAAAATCTCAGGGCTTTTTGCAACGTTCACGGAATGCCATAATGGGAGCTGCAGATGCTGTTCGCCGAGTTGCCACTAGGGGAGCAGGAGCATTTGTAGAAGAGAACAAGAGAACAGAAGCAATGGTGTTAACTATTGATGGAATGATATGGAGTGGATGTTCAAATGGACTCCTTGTGCAGTGGGATGGAAATGGAACTCGATTGCAAGATTTTACTCACCATTCTTCTACTGTTCAATGTTTCTGCACATTTGGGACACGGATATATGTGGGATATGTGAGTGGAATTGTCCAAATATTGGATCTTGAGGGAAATCTAATTGCAGTATGGGTTGCTCATAACAGTGCTGTGTTAAAGTTGGCTGTTGGGAATGGTCAACTTTATAGCTTGGCTTCTCATGGAGGTATTCGTGGATGGAGCCTCACATCTCCAGGACCTCTGGACAGCATAATACGAGCAGAATTAGCACAAAAGGAAATAGCATATACACGACGGCACAACTTAAAAATTTTAGTTGGAACATGGAATGTTGGTCAAGGAAGGGCATCTCATGATGCACTTATGTCATGGTTAGGTTCTGCCGTGTCAGATGTTGGCATTGTTGTTGTTGGGTTGCAAGAGGTAGAGATGGGTGCAGGTTTTCTTGCAATGTCTGCTGCTAAAGAAACTGTAAGACTAAATTGATTACCTGTGTTAATGTAGATGGTGGTTTATTGTTTGCTTAGATTCTAGTTTTTTAATTGAGTTACATACTTGGCTGCCAAGTTGACATATCAAATATTTGAAAGCGAAATGATCTTTTGTTTTGTTGTAAAATCACAACTATACTAGGAAAACATCATAACCATTTTAAAAATTCCATATAATAATTGAATGGCATGAATTATTCATGTCAAATTCTCATTGCCATCTTAAAATCATATTAGTTGAAGCATGCATCTCTGGATTGTGCTTCTTGCTCTTGGATGTATTAATTATTACTCTCTAAATTCTCTCTCTCTCTAAAGCATTCTATATAAAGCCTAACATTTCCCTTCTCTAGCTGGTTAATTTAAATGTTTTGTCTACCTTCAAAGTTCATTTGTTTCGTAGAACGAAATTCTTGCTATGATCCAGTGCTGAGGCTACCTTTCTCTCTCACCTTTTAATTTGACATAAATTTATTAGTGGATTGCAACATTTACGTTTTCAACCAGTTTTAAGTCAAGCAAAGATTATGATCATTTACAAGAACTCATTCACTTTGGTTTCTATTCTACTTTTTCTACTTCTGACTGCCCTGTGTATGTACTTACATTCGGTTTCTTGATTTATAAATAATCTTATTTCCTATTCATGTTCTGATTGTAGGTAGGACTTGAAGGGAGCTCTATTGGCCAGTGGTGGCAGGACACTATAGGGAAGGCATTGGATGAGGGAACTGCTTTTGAACGTATGGGTTCCAGGCAGCTAGCAGGCTTGCTTATATCTCTTTGGTAAGCAATTTTAATTATATTTTGGGTTTCTATTCATCTTTCTTTCTTTTGTAACCTGCCTTGTTTATCTCTTAATGGTCCTATGTTCTTATGTTGTTTTTAGACTTATATTTTGAGTTATTGATTAGGGTAAGAAAGAATATTAGAGCACATGTTGGTGATGTTGATGCTGGAGCAGTTCCATGTGGCTTTGGACGTGCAATTGGTAATAAGGTGAATTTTCTTGCCATTATAGATGTTTTTTCTATGTCTAGTACATAGTGATAGCTTTTATAATTCGTATGGTAACTCGTTGTGCAACTGGTGTTGCAATGCTGCTAATGGTCAATTTGCTTTTGTTAGCTTTCAATTTAGAATCCAGGTAAAAGTTTGACTAGTTTGGTACCGAAATTGACTATTTTCTAATGAATCAACAGTATTTTCAGAACTGGACCTAGCAAATCAGGACTAGACCAATGAACAGTTGGGAACATACAAACTTTTTCCTTGAAAACTGTTAATCTTTTTTAATGTTTTCGTGGCTTTGGTATAATAGCAAGTTACTCCATTTGTGACCTGGAGGTTCTGAGTTCAAAAAAATTACTGTATTTGTAACCTGGAGGTACTGGGTTCAAACTACGGAAACAACATTCTGGAAAAATGGGGGAAGTCTACATATGTCAACCCTCCTTAGAACCCAATATGGGATGCTTCTGGGTCATCCTTTCTAATTTTTTTTAACCACTTGTTTGCCGAGTTAGACTAATTGGACTGGTGAAGCAGTCAGCCACCACTTCATTGACAGCCATGATTTTGAACACACTGGAAATGACAAAAAGAAATATGTTCCTACTGGAAAACTCTCTCTTTTATGTATAAAGACACAGATTTCTTTATGGTGATAACTTGACAACAGTGGGAAACACACAGCAATTCCATAAGATGCAGCCTCAATTCAGGCTTCTGTATCAGATACAAGACAGTGAAGATCTATATGTGAAGATCTTTAATTATAAATAGACCTTCATAAGTTTTTGCATCCAAGAATACTTGAAATCAGATAATCTTGTTTTATTTTTGGAAAAGAAACTTTACAACTTGGTTCTGAAGATACACCTGATCTTTTTCAGATAGTTGGTACATTTAGATGGTTTTAGATTTTATTCATCTGAACCAGCTTAAGAATTTAGTGTCCTTTCTCAGTAGCAGACAGAGGAGAAACAGAACACAAATTCTCAATTTCACTTGACTTCTGTAAAAGCTCAAATCAAAGCAGTTATCCATCTCTCATTTTTTCCCCTCTGAAAGAGAAAAATTGATGGGTCCAATTCAGTCAATCACTTGGTGCTTCTCTAGTTTGAGCTGTCAGTTTTGAGAAGAAACTAATTTTACCATTCCTTTCCTCCTTGATTTCAATACACAGTATAATACACATGCCTTTACTTTTTCTCCCATCTCTTTTCACCAATCCCTTTCATCAAACTACAGAGAAATTGAGAATTCTAAGGCATTTGTTGTAGAAAACAAAACTGTTGCCACTGTTATGAGCAAATAAGAAATTTTGAAGATTTGGTTGTGACTATGTTTTGAAGTTTTATTCTCCTAAAATTGCTCTTTTCTTCAACATAATATATTGGCTAGGCTACTTTTACGATTGCAGGGAGGTGTAGGTTTGAGGATCAGGGTTCTTGACAGGATAATGTGCTTTGTCAACTGTCACTTGGCGGCACATTTGGAAGCAGTCAATCGTCGCAATGCTGATTTTGATCACATTTATAAAAATATGGTCTTCAGCCGATCATCACACCTTACAGCAGCTGGTATGGTGCGAGTCCTGTTTTTGTGTTGCTCTCTTGCCTTCTCCACATATTTATTTTGGCTGCTTTATATTTGTGGCTTCCCATTGGTCCTATCTGTTGCAGCTGGTGTCTCAACAGCCTCACAAACACTTAAGGGTGCAAACGTATGTATCTTATTCTCATCTTTACAACCTGCATTAATAATCTCTAGCTCTCTAATGATCAGTGACTGGAAAGGTCTTGGTGTTTTCACAGGCTGTAACTGCCAACACTGAAGACACGAAACCTGAGTTATCTGAGGCAGATATGGTTGTGTTTCTTGGTGATTTTAATTACCGGCTTTTTGGTATATCTTATGATGAAGCAAGGGATTTTGTTTCGCAAAGAAGCTTTGATTGGCTTAGAGAAAAGGATCAGCTCAGAGCAGAAATGAAAGCAGGAAAAGTTTTCCAAGGAATGCGTGAAGCTCTCATCAGATTTCCTCCCACTTACAAATTTGAAAGAAACCAACCTGGTTTGGGAGGTAAGGTTATTTTAGGGTTTTAGTTTCTTCATTTGGTGTACATCTGTATAAATGTTTCAGCTTGGAACTTCCATCACACACATTCTTTGCAGGGTATGACGCTGGTGAGAAAAAACGTATTCCTGCTTGGTGTGATAGAATAATATTTCGTGACAATAAGTCAGCTCCAACTTCTGAATGCGGTTTAGAATGTCCTGTAGTAGCATCGATTGTACAGTATGTTTCGTAGTATGATTTTCCGATATCTCTTTCCATCCTTTATCATTCTAACATTTGCTCTCCGTTTCTACCAGATACGAGGCTTGCATGGATGTCACAGAGAGTGATCATAAACCTGTGCGTTGTAAGTTCTCTGTCCAACTTGCTCATGTTGACAGATCAGTGAGGAGACAAGGATTCGCAGAAGTACTCAGGAATAATGAGAAAATCAGGTCTTTGCTTGAAGAGTCGCGATATGTTCCGGAAACCATCGTAAGCACCAACAGCATTGTCCTGCAGAACCAGGACACATCCATTCTGTGCATTACCAACAAGTGCCAGAAGGAGAAAGCTATTTTCGAAGTGATCTGTGAAGGTCTCGCCCATCCCAAGGATGATGGAGAAGAAACTGTATATCGTCCTAGAGGTGGCTATGGCTTTCCACGCTGGCTTGAGGTAATTCTCTGTGGTTATTTGGTAATAAATGAACTAGAATTCATTTATAAAACCATAATTGCCATGTATAAATGAAAATTCATTTAAAATTAGATATATTCTTTTTAATTCTATGGAATAGGAGTTTGGGTTATATCCTACCAAAATTGATAGAATTTGAAATAAGTTCTTAACTTAAACAAAAACTATAGAACTGTAAAATTTAAACTAATGAGGTACCACTTAGGAAGACTACAAATTCAATGAATTCTACTTTTAGTACTTAACTTCAGAATTCTTAGCAAATAAATTTTTATATGAAATTCATTTGCAAATGAAATGAATTCTACCACATTAAAATCATTGTCCAGGTCCTTGAATTCAGGGCAAATTCTCGGTTTACTGGACTAATCATTGATATATACTATGACGTAACTTATTTTCTTGCATTTTTGTTAATATAGGTCACACCCACTGCTGGCATCATCAATCCTGAGCAGTTTGCAGAAGTCTCAGTGCATCACGAAGAATTCCATACTCTGGAAGATTTTGTTGATGGCATCCCTCAAAACTGGTGGTCTGAAGATACACGCGATAAGGAAGTAATTTTAGTTGTGAATGTTCAAGGCAGTGGCTCAACAGAAACAAAAAGTCACAGAATCCATGTCCGCCACTGCTTCTCAGCAAAAGCAATGCGTATCGACTCAAAATTGAACAACTCTAAGAAAGGTCAAGGCGGCAGCGGAGGAGCAGGAGGTGGAGCAGACAGTTCTGAGAAAGGTCAAGGCAGCGGCAGCGGAGGAGCAGGAGGGGGAGACAGTTCTAAGAAAGGTCAAGGCAGTGGAGGAGCAGGAGGGGGAGACAGTTCTAAGAAAGGTCAAGGCAGCAGCAGTGGCAGCGAAGGAGGAGACAGTTCTAAGAAAGGTCAAGGCAGCAGCAGTGGCAGCGAAGGAGGAGCCAATTCTAAGAAAGGTCAAGGCAGCGAAGGAGGAGACAATTCTAAAAAGGGTCAAGGCAGCAGCAGTGGCAGCGGAGGAGGAGACAATTCTAAGAAAGGTCAAGGCAGCGGAGGAGAAAATTCTAAGAAAGGCCAAGGCAGCGGAGGAGGAGACAATTCTAAGAAAAGCAAAAGCAGCAGAGACAATTCCAAGAAAGGTCAAGGCAGTGGAGGAGGAGGAAGTAGTTCAGCTCACCGATCTGAACTCAGGCAATTAAGCAGCAATTCTTCTTCTGATATAGGTGGTGATGAAGTTCGAAATTCCCGTAAATCTTGAAGCTAAATTCAAGGCTGATAGATCTATAGATGCATCTTGATGTAAATACTCATGGAGCATGGTCTCCTTTTCACTCATTTCGGGTTCGATCTGTTTTTCATCTGGCTCAAATTATGACACTCTGATTTTAGTACGATTCTTGGAAGAACGGTTTCTGGAAATATTCCAGTAAATATGCTTCAAATCTTCTTGCTAACTTGTATCAGATTAAGGGCTTGAAACGGTTAGTAATCCTATTTTGGCTACCTTTAAATTTTTTCCTGAGCTATAGAAGTACCAGTGGCGGTAGCCATTCTTGAATAAGATGTAATGCATATGTACAAGGACATTGCCTGGTTTTGTTCGTTCAATGTAATATTTCTTCTGTTTTTCACCTCTTTTTTGTACTTTTACCATAAAAAATCAGTACTCAGTAGTGCCATCTGAGGAAACAAACAAACATTCTCAAATAATCAAAAGCATAAAGAAGCTGGAGAGAATCGAATACCATGTAAGCCAAAGCTTTCATAGATCGATTATAAGATCATTTCACTATATTTCCTTATACATATATAATTCAAGTAGACCTATATATCACTTAAGGCATCAACACCTTTTGCCTGCTTTCAAGAAAATTGTAAATCAGATTCAGACAGCTAAGCGAAGATTCACAGCAGATTACCTGTCAACAGAGCTTTTCTTGACAAGTCCGATAAAAGTGAGGATGAGAAGCTGCCTTTTGATTGCTGAACCAGACTGCTTCCTTCCATATCATCATATTATTCGAGTAAAGCAACACTTTGAGGTCAACTTCTTACTTGAAAATGTCATAGCCAGTAGAGCATTAGAATCATAGCACTATTTCATAGCATAGACGAAAAGAATAGAAAGCCAGTTATTCTTATGCAGTCCATTTCTCTCTTTCATAACGCATACATCCTCTTATATTCACTGTCCAAAATTTCCTGCTCCGACACCATTGACATAGAGTAAGAATGGGATCGACTCTCTTTCCTTATACTTCTCAATCTTGACTCTTCCATTCTATGCAAAATCACACAATAGCACATTGAGCCGATTGTTGTGAGCATGATTGTGCCACCAATGACTGTTGCGTAAATAGCAAGCCACCTAGACTTCTCACCCACCACCACATATGTGAGAGAAATGAAAGCAATTGAAATGAAGAGACAAGCCAGCCACATGAGTTTGTTAATAACAAATACAAGCTGCTTCTTAGCCTTTTGTTCAATCACGACGACAGATGTTTGGACTACGACAACAGCCAAAGAGATGAACAATGCGAGGCTGTCAAACACAAAGAACACTAAGAAAGCTGGATTTTTAGCTATGTAGGCTTGCCCAAGAGATGTTCCTTCTTCTTTATCCTCAACATATTGGCCAGGCACAGTGAAAATGGCTGCAAAAGCAACTGTAGCTATGAGCACAGCAACAACAGTTGAAGAGTTTATAGCATTGTTGAGGCCACTAATATGGAGCTTCTTCAATCTCTTGGCAATCTTCTGCACCTTGAAGCCAGTTTGACGGGTCTGTTGAAGCTGGGATTGAACATCATGCTTTATGTCACTGACAGTCTGCTTAAGTTGCTTTGCTTCGTTTCGCGGTTTTCCAAGATCTTTAGAACTGATAGCTCCACCTTCCTTTAAGACAGACACAAGTTCTGGGTTATCAAGTTTTTCTGCTATGTCAAGTGGGGTCTCTCCAGCCTTGTTAATTGCATTGATATTGATACCCTCAACCGATAATAAGCAACGTACATTCTGCAAACAAATAAAAAAGCCTAATTCTCAATAAAAGTTGTAAAGCTAAATGTATGTAGCTGTCTTATGATTAGTTAAGGATCTTCTCTCAAAATAAAAGTTGTCTTATTATTAAGATTTGCTTCCGTGATTCCTCCTAAAACAGAACTGCGCATTGCTTTCTGTTTAGTTAACTATGGTTCTTCTTTGAGGTTATTTTTTTTCCTCGATCAACAAAAGTGTGCCCAAATGCATGAGACTCTAGCAGTACAAACTCTGCATATATTCAAAAGAACGTAGCCCTAACCTTGTGTTACAAAGTGGCTGTTTCTATGATTTGACCTCATGACCTCTAGGTCACCATAAAGCAACTTGTCATTGCATCAGGTCTTACCCTCAATCAATTTATTCGTCATAATCCACCTAACAGGAAATGCTAGTTTAAGCATGGGTACAGATATTAGCTCCTAAATTAGAAAAATAGATCACGTCCATGTACATGTGCATGTTGAGGTTTACATTGAAATGCTTGTTTGAAAAACATAAATCTGCCTTTGCTAGCCAAACCAAAGATATTCCTAATATATTAATGAGTATCATTCACCAAAGATGCTGCAGAAAAGTTAAACCACAGAAGCACCTCTCCCTCACTCGCCACTGCACTCCTTCCATATTCCTATTTGGGACCTATTGCTAGCTATTTTCACTACTGTAGCAGGTCATTCCAAGTAGATCTTAGTAATTTTTAAAACCAAATTAGAGTGTACTTCTACCTCTACATTCCTCATCCATTGTGGTAGATTACCTCTTGCTTCCCCTTCAATCATACAAGTTAGACCCCTTCAACATATAGGAGACGAATCGGCAGGATCCCCTTGATTGTGTCTCCCTTGCAAAACTTAGTTGAAGAGTAAGATTTCCCCAGGGTATTATCATTAGAAAATACTACAACTGACCTTGTCATGTTTCATTTTCCATGATTGTTTTATAATTCTGTAATTTGATATTAATTATCATTTTTTTTTTCTAAATATGTAATATACCAACCATTCAATAACTCATTTTCTATAAAATTTTATCACAATAGAGAAAATGCTTTTTATTAGTGTTTGTGAGAGGGAGGCGAGAAACTTGGAGAAAACTATATAAATATATGAGTTCTACAATGGACATAAACAGAATTATAAAGAAAAGAACTGGTGAAATCTAATGCTTGATTTCTCTCTTCTAGTAGTAGCATCCCAACCCAACATCAAACTAAGACTCGCATTAATTGTAGCCAAGTTAAATATGGTAGATGAGCAACTTAAAAAATTGTGCAAGTTAAATATGGGGACGAGCTTGACATATTCAATAGGGGCAAGACTGAAAATGACCTACACACAAAATGGATATTCAAGCAAGCAAAAGGGCACTTGCTCATTCAGTGAATCTTCCCCTGAGAGAGATTTTTGGTCTAGCATTTTAGATAGATATCAATCATCAAAATATTGTAACCACGATGAAAGATATTCAGTAAAGAGAAAAATGAATTGTCCTTGAAGGAATTGATGGCAAACAAAAGGAGCTATCAGTATACTGCTATATGACAATTCTGTACTTCATCAACCAAATTAGAGTTGAGCTTCTTGATAAACTTCTGATGTAGTCGTTAAGATCGCTTATAGCCTTCTCTCAAAAAAATTTTAAAAAAATAAATAATAAAGGATCATTGACAGCTAAATCCTTCACATGAACCAAACCCTCATGAAAATAGATAGTAAGACGAGCACTTTCACGTGGAACATTAAATTATAACTCCACTTCCAGCATTTGAAGAGAGGAACCATAATTGGTAAATGGATTTTGAGTACAACAAACAAAATAAAGAGTAGATTCATTGCCTCTCAGAAATTATATTTAACAAGAAGGTAAAGCATAAACCATTGGCAAAGACATGAACATCAACTTTTCAACATAAGGTTGACGGCATAGTCAATAATAAAAACATGCATGGTTTTCATCTTAAATTGTTACATTCAGTAAAGTTTACTCTAAATAATGGACATTTCTTCATGGAATGGAATAAGAGAAACTTCACTTGAGGAATATTTAGCAGTGGTCAAGTCTCTACCATGAGAACAAAAGCTACAAAGAAATTAAAATGTACCTGCGTGCGGCCTTTCTTTGTGGCAATATGCAATGCCGTGTTTCCTTTATTATCTTCCAAACACATAACTGAGGGGTCAGGTTTTACTAATTCTAGCACAATTTCCTCATTTTGACCTTTTACAGCCATGTGCAGTGCAGTTTGTCCCTTTTTATCAGTCCTATGGCCAGTGCTCAGATCCTTGTTTAGTATCGATCTTACAACTTCCAAATGCCCCATCCTTGCAGCCGAATGGAGAGCAGTCTTACCATTATTCCTGGCAATTTTAACTAGATTTGAATCTGTTTCCAAAAGGAGATTCACCACGTCAATATGACCTTGAGTGGCAGCTGTATGTAAGGCAGTTGTACATGTCAAATCTGTGGTCATCGCCAAGTTGGGAAATGCATGCAAAAGTTCCTTCAACACCTCTGCAATATTTAAAAGGCCAAAAAAATAAAAACATTCACAAGCTATGACCAAAATAATAATAATAATAATAATAATAATAATAAAATGTTCAAAATTGGAACACTTTATTCTATGTTTCAGATAGAAAAGGGAGAAAACAGGCCCATCACTTGCCTAAAAATAATACACACATTAAAGCCAGTCTCAAGCTCAGTTAGAGAAAATGGTTGCAGACTTGCAGTAGTTTGACAATAGGCATAAGACTATGGTGAAACTGACCGACAACCTATGACAAAGAAATATGGTCTTAGAAAGGGAAAATAGAAGACAAACAGATTCATTTAGTTGACCATAATAGAGTTAGGACTATGAATTATGCTGAGTTGAGTTGAGTTTAACAAGGCAAAGGCAGGTTAACTATCTCCTGAAAAATGCTTCAGTTTTTATCCAAGAAACAAGATTACAAAATGCTAAAATAATGTAAGATAAGCAACTATTGCACTCCAATGATCAATATCAAATGAGTAACTGTAATCTAGTATGTGGTTAAGTTGAGAAAGAAACATGTAGAAAAGAAGTTTAGTTGAGAAAGGTAATGATAATCTGAGAAAAAGAAGTCTTGAACCTAGCCCTATCTCTAACTAGAGGATATTGTTACAGTCCCAAGTTTGGATCTAGTTATTGGTCTTTGAATTAGGGGATTAGGTTTGAGATGGGGTGTCGCAGAATGAGGTTTCCTCCTTCTACCAATATGGTGACAGACTTGGAGAGAATTGGCAATCTCTTAGAACTCGTTAGGAGAGAACTCCACAATCCCTGAGTTTTAGGAACTCAAAAAGCTTTGTTTAAAATTCTGATAACTTTTTGTTCTCATTCCACAACCTTTTAAACAACTAATACAAAACTAAAACTGCCCACTAATAAAGGAACTAATTCCCACATTATTAGCTATACATGAGAAAAACAGAAACATAACTGTAATAAAACTATCCTAAATATATAAACAAATAGAGCAGTTCCATAACAGACATGAGGCTTCATTACTCCAAAATGTAGAAATTCATGAACACTGGCTAAAGACAGACATCCATACTTTTCAACATTAAAAAAAGGCTAGGAATTATCAGCAGTTAGTGTAAGTTGCTGAGACATAGAGGTCATCTAGTCTTATCAAGGTTAGGTACCTTAGGAAAATGATATCGTACAGAGTACTAAAGGTCTGAATGGCATTATGGTTTAAGTTGTTGCTGAAAAAAGCATCATGTTAAAAATGTTGATTAAATCTCATTAAAGTTTAATTTTTAGGACGAATTTCACAATCTATGTTCATAAAAACTTCAAAACAGCTAAATAACACTCCCAAACTGGTTTTTCCACCAACATATAAAATGGTGTTTTTCTGGAAAATGTTTTCAACCTCAATGCAAATAGGCTCCAAGTCATTTCAAATTTCAAGCATTCTCTTAATTCATATCGAGAATCACAGTTACTTTTCGGTGCTTCACCAAGAAATATTATTGAACAGAAGTGGTTACAATAAACAAACCTATATCGAGTTCTTACCTAGATGACCCTGCTTCGTCGCAACATGGAATGGGTCAAATCCATTCCTAGCTGGAATAGATGCAGTCTCCAGGTCCATATATCCCAACATCTCAACAATCACTCCAACATTCCCATTCTCTGCTGCTGCATAAAGGGGAGTTTCTCCTTCTTGATTTTGAATTGACAACAAATCTTTTGCTTCATTACCTTCACAATTCTGAAGAATCTCCCTAATTTTAGTCAAATTCCCCGCTCGAGCTGCCAAATGAATCTGGGAGTCACCTCGCTTTCCAGGTGAGTCCTTGTTCTTCTTTTTCTCTCCACCACCAATAAAACTGAGCTGCCTCTCCATCACAGTGCGAAAACTCTTCTGTTTCTCCAAAAACCCACGAAAGCTTTTTTGTTTCTCAAGCGCTCCACGAAAGCTGGGGTGTCTTTCCATCACTCCTCCAGACGTCGACTGATTTTCATTTCCCCCACGAAAACTGGGGTGTTTTTCAATCACTTTCTGTTTAAAACTTACCTGTTTCTCCACTTTTCTTCCCTTAAAACTGCTCTGTTTCTCCATCATCGTTCACAATACCCCCCTGAATTATCAATAAATTTTTTCACAAAGAGTTTCCTTTTTATAAAATGAAATCCTAATTCTTTGAATTAGAGAACCAGAAACTAATTATCTCTGCTTCTCCTTGATCATGCCCAAAACATCACTAATAATTAGCACATCATAATTGGATATGTGTAACTTCTCGAAATCTTGATTCCTTGCAGTTTCAGCATGATCAAGAATGAAATGCTCAGGCAGATTTGTATACTTGAAATCTCAGTTATCAAACTTATAAGAAACAGTCACCAGCAATCTCAGAAGAAACTTGGGTTTCCAATTTTCTTTCTCAGCCAAAATGAAGAGTACAGGCAGCAGATTTCAAAGGCGCTTTCTTTATCACTGACAAGCTGATAATCAATCAAACACAAGGCCCAATTTATCGCTAAAGAAAACCAACGAACTCCTAAACCACAGAAATGAAAAATATAATACCTATTAATGAGCTCAAAAACATGGATTTTGAGATGGGAAATGAACTCCCAAACTCAAACTTTCCCCGAATTTGAAAACCCAGAAATTGATTTTCTGAGAAAACCAAATCCCAACCTCTGTTTGCAACCCAGAAGCTGACACATTGCAAATATCAGCAACAACCACCACTGTAGTTTTGTTTAAGAAGTAATTGTAAGTTTTGCTTTTACTATTTTCTTGCTTTAATCAATTATGAGGCTATATTGCATATTAGCTAGCTTAAAAATGGAATCTTTCAAAATCACAATTTGTAAATCTTTTTGAACTTAAAATCCAAAATAAATAAATTAATTAATTAATTAAAATAGAGGGCCACCCACCATATAGGCCACCCATAGAATAACAAAATAAATAAATCGTAACAATAATATTGGTATTTTGGTAACGACAACCAAATTTTTCTTCTTTTTTTTTTGGCTTTTTTTTTCTCCATTTAATATATACTTTATATATTTGATTACTGTTGTAAATGCTGCCATATAATCTAAAACTCTATTGTTAAAATCGAATCTTTTAGGAAAGTTTAATTTTATAAGAGGAAGCTGATGGTATGAATCATGATGTTATTAAATTGTGTCAATAATAGATTTCTTTTATATATATTCGCCTCGGGTCTTAGTCATAGTTAAAGTTATTCGTCTCTTTTTACAGATGTATTTAATAGAGATCGAATCTGAGAATTTTTCTCACATATTCAATCTGCGTTGCGAACTGAATCACAATAGTAGATTATAGATTTTTTATATATTACATTAAAGGTGAATAATTAAACTTCAATCTATTAGGTTATTGGGCATCAAGTTGTGTTGCTAGGCCTCTAGGCCGAGTCTCAAAATTTTATAATATTAACAATAATTTTAATATTATCACATTAAAGTTTTCAAATTTCACTTACATCATTTAGAGTTGAACGATGAAATTTAACATTTCATAAATTTGTTCAATTATTTCGTTTGACTAAAAAAGAGTTAAAAAAAAACATTCATGGACTTAATAAATTCCGTTAATTTCACAATTTTAAAAGAGAGTTTCTAAATTCTGTAATTTTCTATTAATTATAAAATTTAAACCATTCCAGTTATTTTAAAAATACCCTTTAAACCTATACCAATACGTAACCCAGTAGTAAGTGCAAATATAGTTTGTTAATAGATCCAGATTTAAATCCTACTCCTTCAATGCTAAAAATAAAATACCCTTTAGATTTTGGTTTTAACCAAAGGCTGGAATATAAAATTTTTTCTAATTCACAATTCATGATTTCTATATAATAATAATAATAATAATAATAATAATATTTTTATGAACTCATCAAAACAGAGTAACTTCAAACTTAACAAACTTATACATCACCAAACCGTACAAAGAACAAAAATTATAATCTTATGAAAGTTTAGATTATTTGACCAAAGAGTGTTGCTATTGAATCTAGTCTTATCAATTTCAATAACTATAAATTTTATTTGACCTCTTTTGAGTTAATTTATTACTATTAAAACTAAAGGCTTGTGTTTTGTATTGTTGGGAGGTGTCATCTGATTTATCCAAAAAGTTAATTTTAGGGTAATTTTCTAATTTCATTTCAACTTCAAGATATAATTATTACTTCAAATCTTGCAATATTTAACAACTTCATTCAATTAAATTCTAACAACATCATGTCAATTTGATGAGAAATTGAAAAAAAAATTTCAATCAATGAATTATTTTTTCAATTTATAGTTATTAATAATTAATAATTGTCAGAGTCTACTTCATATTTTTTATTAATTCACACAAAAAATTAGTTAATATATTAAATTTTATTAAATAGAATATAATATTTATGTCTTATTAGCATTAATTTTTTAATTAGAACCAATTCATTATACCATGAAAATAGAAAAATAAGAAGATGTACGCACTAAGAGATAATCTAGTGGTGTACTACAAAATTATATGAGATAAATAAAATTAAAGGGTTTTTTTTAATGATTAAATGAATTTTTTAGAAAAATATTTTTAACATTTCATAATTAAAAAAGAAATTATTTTACAAAATAAGCAAAAAAAAAAAAAATGATTGCCGTTTGGACAAAAATTGAGAGTGTCCAATTATTAGGCCGCCATAATTGTCAATATCAGAAACATACAAAGGGTGGGCGCCCACCACCACCATTATCAGGAAAAAGAACCTTTTTTGAAAGGGCAAATGATATTCTTTATCTTTTATTCGTTTTTCTTTTTTCTGAAAATGGCAAATTGGTAAAAAACACAACAAAATAGAAGCCACGTAGGTATCGTATTCCACCGACCCTCGTGGCTGATGATAGCCTTTGTCTTGTCTGTCCCACCAATTAGCTTTAGCAGCCTTGAATTTGTTCTTTTTTGGAAATAAAATTTTTCTTCAATCCATTCTAATTTAATTATAACCTCAGAATTAGAATATATATTTTTACTTTTCTTTATATCTATTTTCAAATTAAAATCTTTTAAATTTTTAAATTAAATATTTTAAAAATAATTATTAAAAACAACAATATAATTATTCAATCTGTTACTTCTTCTATTTTCACATTTATATAGTGTAGATCATTCTTGCTGTAATCCATGATATCTTCACGTTTACCATTTTGATTTTTTTTTTTTTAATAATTTATTTCATTTTATCCATTATTCGAATATGAGATTTTAAAAAAGTTCCGAATCTTAAACATTAAGTTATATAAAAATGAAATGCAAATTAAAATATTTTTTATATTAATCAAATCAATTTTTTATGTAAAGATAACAATTATGATGATGGTTTGACTCTTCTTTTTCGAAAATCAACTTTATATGTACAAAAATTAAATATAAATCTCTTTGTTTTACTCACAATAAGATTAAATGCATATGGTAAGAGTTTGGTTTAACTATTCAAAGATAGTTCACAGTAATTATCAATAGTTGATAGTGGTTACTAATCACTGATAGTTAGTAGTTGATAATAGTTAATTAATAAATATCTTATTTTAGGTAAAATTTTGATAATGGCTACTATTAAAATATGAAATGGCCATTAAAGTTATAATTGTTTTGATAAATTTTGATATATAATAGATAATTTTTTTTATTTTAAGGTAAATATTATTTTTTATTTTAGTACTAAATAAAAATATTAATTAAATTTTTGAAAATATATTTAATAGAAAATTAGTATTTTAATGGGACCTAGAGGTTTCATGTTCAAATTTTTTTCTATGTAATCATTTAATATAATTTGTATTCTTCTCTTTGTGGGTTGTAATGCCCTTTAATGATTTTTACAACGGATTTTACTATCATTGATAAGCTTGAAATTGTTGTAATTGAAGCCAATAATGCAGAATGTATAATAATTATTGTATAGCAACGAATGACAAAATAAAATTAAATAAAAGTATTAATTTGAAAAAATATAATTTTTCTAATAGTTATTTTTATAAGGCTAATGAAATCTAAATATAATAAATAAAAATCAGCTATCAATAGATACAAAAAAACTTTAAAATATAGCTAATGGAATCAGCTAATTGGAATTTCAATTAGCTATTATCCGCTGAAAAACTTACTAACAACTATAATGTAATCAAACGCGCTCTCAGTTTAATTTCGTCGCAAGTCATTTAATTTATTTATGATTTGTTAAGAATCACACATTAGTTAAATACTAAAAGACATACAAAGGTGAAAAGTTAGTTAATTAGTTAGTATTAACATTTTAGTATTGATTACACCAAGTCCAAAAAAGTGCAAATTACTCAACTTTCACTTCATGGGCAGTGGAAAATTCGTTTGAGAAAGAGTAATTAAAAGTTATTTCAACCACTAGGTATGACCACGGTTTGGTTCCAAATTGAACCGATCAATGCCAGAATCAAACTACCGTCACAGTTCGAGGTTTCAAACCATAACCAAAATTGGATATCTAAAGTTCAGTTGTGGTTTTTTATAGTTGAAGGGTATTTTTTGAAAAAAAAAATATATTTAAACTTTTTTTTAATTTTTAATTCTGTTTCAGACCGGAACCGGCGGTATTAAAACTCTATTTAATACCGTCTACAAGCGATTCGGTTTCAATTCCACCTTCTTTGAAACTGAAACCGACGGGTTTGGAACCATGATCATGCCTACTCTTCTCTATACCATTTCAATTCATAATTTGTAATATGACTTTTAAAAATCAAAAGTGATACATAAATTTTTAATTTAATTTTTCAGAAATAACATTTTTAAGGGTGTTTGGTTCAACTAATAGATGATTTCTCCCAATTAAATCCTATTGTATTTTTTATTTTTTTTCTCGTATTATTAGCTAACTGATTCACATTTATATTATATTTTTTTCTGTCAATCTTATAAAACTAACAACTACTAAATTATTCTTTTTCAAATTAATATTTTAGCATGATAATTTTAGTTATATAATTAATTTAAAATAATAATAACTAGGTTTAGGTTCGTGCATCGCTCAGGTTGCCTAGTTGATATATTTTATAGTTATAATTTGTAAATGTATTTTAAAATATGATACCAAGAATACAAATAGCAATAAATTTTTGTAATTACTATATTATTGTATATTAATATTTTTCCATACGTAATTTTCAATATTTAAAACAATTATTTGATGTATTATTTTGAGATATTTATTTAATTCTTTTTAAAATTTTTAATCTAATTGATGCATTGATATCATTTTTTAAAATAAGATTTATTTTTAAGTTAATATTTTGAGAATCCTAAAAAAATTCTTATGCATTCTCTTAGTAATTGTTTGAGACCAACATTATATATTTTGAAAACTATCAAATCTAATCAATATATATATATATATATATATATATATATATATATATATATATGTATGGCTTGATACGGATATATTAAAAAATATATAATTTTTTAAAATAATTATCTATGCATATCTACTAATTATTATTAAAATTTTAGTTAAATTATACATAATTATCTATTTTTTTTAAATGAAAGTGATCCTTTTATTTATATCTTAAATATGAAGACCCCATGGCCTCCAATAATACAATACCTTTAATCGAATGAGGCAAAGAATTAAAAAAGGTAAAAGAAAGAGAAAAATGATGAAGCCTTTGATGAGTGGCCAAAAGTTGTGCCGCTTGATTTCCTTCATGATAGATGTGATGAATGGAAGAGGAGTGGATATGCAATAAGTCAGCGACACGTAGCAAAATCGAGGGTCCTGCTCTAGTCCATTGTGCCCGATTAACGCGAGCAACTAGATCCTGATAATTCATTTCCACCTGAATGGGATAAAAACCTGTATCAATGCTCCAGGAGAGCCCCCAGATCAATGCTTCAAGCTCTGCATCATAAGCTGTCCCGGCAACAATCGTAAAACAAGTGGCAGCAACAAAGTTACCATGGCTGTTTCGGAGGATAGCACCCCCCACTACTGAAAATTTGTTGAAAGACGCTGCAATATTCAGTTTATAGCAATCTTGCCTAGGCTGAGTCCAAGTAATAATCATTGGCTTTAATTTTTGTTTGCCAAAAGAAGCCGAAATGAAGTGGCAATCAGTTTTTGCTAACCAAGTTGTTGCAAATTTTTTACCAGAATTAGCGATGCTCCAGTTTAATAACAGCCTACTGATATCTTGTATAAGGAGATCTGGAAAGCAAGTTTCATTACCCCAATTACACTTACAATACATTTTCCACACTGACCATACAATTACCTGTGGAACCAAGCGCCTAAGCTTACCCATAGCCGAATCTGGTCTGTTACAAAGCCACCAGAAAATCAACGCTTGCCGTAGAGAATTTTGTGGCTAAGAGTATCTAAGAAAAAAGAGCCAAAATAATTCCAAATTTTGGCAATGATGGGGCAGAAATAAAAAAGGTGATCCGCAGTTGTCTCCGACTTGAAGCAAAATGGGCAACGAGATGGACCATGTATCCCGAATAATTGAAGACATCTCGGTAAAGGTATAGCTTCCCTGAGGAGTTTCCATGTAAATATGGAAAGCTTAAACGGGAAAGATGAGTCCCAAATAGCATTGCTTGTTAGGCAAGAAGCTTTACTCTTTCTAACATAATCATAGACTGAAGCAAGAGTAAATTTGCCATTCCTATCTCCTCGCCACACCACATTATTATCTGCAAAATCAACAAGTGGACAAGCGAGGGAGTGAACTTGACAAATCCGTTTCCAAGTGCAAGAGTCGATGAGTTGATATCGCATTTCTCTCTGCCGATGATATTTCTGGAACATATAGTTAGCCCACAATGAGTTTCTCTGCGTATAAGTCCACCAGATTTTGAGTGAATAGGCTTGCTATAAATATATTTATCTATAAATATATATATAAAGATATAGATAGATATGGACAAAACATTTCCATACAAAAAAATCTTTTATGTACATTCGAATATAAATACATAACCATAATTCTATCAAATAATTCCTCAACAATGGGCTAATTGATAAAATTTCAAACCAAATTAAGTAGGAATACGGGAAGTTAGAAGATATATGAACGACTCAAAAGAAAAAGCAACCTATAGAACAATATTTTTCTACCATCATATATAAAAAAAAAAATACATATATATGGTAACCCAACGGAATTCAATGAAAACACACATACACTATACACTAGTAAGAAATCTGATGCTAATACCCCAATGCAATTTAATGAAAATAAATCTGAGATGATACTCAAAAATATTTACAAGTAAATTATAGGTATTAATCAATTTAGTTATGAATAGTCTCAACCAGAGAAACTAAAGAGATAAACAAATTAATACAATGGAAAGAATGTACTCATGTGTTATTGAGCAAAACAGGCACAGAACGAAATTCATTTACCATGAAAAAAAATGAATTTACGTGTAACTGTGCAAGAGAAAACAATATAAAAAGATATAATAAAATAATCAGGAGAATATAAATATGATATTATCAAATAAAAACTATAAATGATAACGATAATAATATATATCTTGCAAAAAAGAAATAAAATATAAACTGAAGTAAGGAAAAGTCTACCATAGATTCTATACATTGGCTGAAAATTAAACAAAAATAAAACTACAACAATAATTTAAAATGAAGATTACCAGATTTTGCAGCTAAAAGAGTACCACTTAAAAAGCCAACTGGCCGAGCTTCTATGTAAAGAACTAACTACACTTTAGTTGTTGGCAGATAAATATAAATGAACCCAGAGCTAATGAATGAAAGCTCAAATTTAAGCGATAAGATGATAAAAGATTTAACTCTCAAGCTTTTATATTTAAATTTTAAAATATTATTTTGTTGTAGATAATAAATAAAATTTTAAATTAATCCAATCAAATTAAGTAAAAATTAAAAACTTTATAGAAAAAGGAAAAAAAAAATATTAAGAGAGTGTATTAAAAATTAGAAAATTTGTAATGAAAGGAAAAAGAGAATGCTAAAACCAGACGGTGACAACTCAACATTTTAAAATTATTTTTTATTTCAGGATTATATAGATATATAGATATAGATATAGATTACCAAATATTATTTTTTTTTTTTGAAAAAAGATTACCAAATATTATTATAAATAATTTTATCAACCCATTTGTATTTATTAGTCGCTAACCACTAAATATCAATAATCGCCATCAGCTAGTAGCACCAATTAGACCAAACAGGCCATTTAAAAAAAAAAAAAAAAAAAAAAAACCCTATTTAGGCTTAAATAAAATCATATCGTATGCACATTGGCTTGAAGGGAATCAATCAAAAGAAAATTTTGGGTGTTTATAAATCAAGAAATCCGTCTAATACATGTGGGTTTACACATAATTAATTTTCCTTATTAAATGGAAATGGAAAACATATCCAAGATAGAAAAAAATATATAAGCATGCTTTTTGTTTAACAATTAGACAAGTTAAAGCCAGATAATTTGTTATATTCTTCTTTTTTTACACATTAAACGCTAAATAAAAACATTACTAACGAGAATTGGTACAAATGTAAATGAAAAGGGTTTGTTCAACAAAATTACATGTTTTGATAGCTGTTAATTGTTTCAATAGCGTTTAGCTATTAGCTGTTTGATTAATTTTTTATAAAATATTAAAAGTTAAACGTTACATGAGTTAATTTTTTATAAAATGCTACCTTAATTTCTAAAAATTAATTCAAACGCTATATTACCGAATACTATAAAAAATAGCATTTAGTCAAAATACTAAAAACTACTTATAAAGCTACTGTCAAATACGGCCAAAGTCCCTTAATCAAACTTCCCTTCAATCAAAATTTTCCTTTTTAAACTATTAATTTTTACCAATTTTAGTTGCCTTAAAAAGTCAGTGTAACTATACTAAAATTTACGGTGATTCCTATCATGACTTAAAGTAATAAATTAAACAAAAATTGACTTATTGTTACTTAAATTTATAAAAAATAACTAATTTTTACACAATATTGTAAAATTTTATAAAATCTTAGCTACCAGACTTATTATTTTATGAATTTTAACTTTAAAAAAAATTAAATTTAAAAAATATTTAAAAAATTATAAAATATTGATAATATGACTTATTATTTCATAGACAACGTTCTTAAAAAAAAAAAAAAAAAAAAGAAGGTATCTTTAATAAAATATTGGTAGCTAGAGCTATTATTTTGTAATCCATAACTTTTACAAAATTAAACAGTCATTTTTTTACAAGATACTTGAGAATATTACAAAATATTTATAAACCAAGTTAATATTTTGTAATTTGGCAACCTTTACAAAAATCAGCCACCTTTTTACAAAATATTTAAAATCGAAATTATTATTTTATAAACCATTAACTTTTAAAAAAAAAAAAGCCACTGTTTACAAAATGTTAGAGTATATTATAAAATATTGACAGTTGAAGCTATTATTTTGCAATATTTACGTAAAAGAAGCAATTACTTTTTACAAAATATTAGAAAGTTATTATAAAACACTCACAATCGAAATTTTGTTATTTGATAACGTATAAAAAAAACCTTTTTTACGAATTAAGCAAACATATAGTAACGAATTCAAAATTATAGCCAAACATCGCACATTGATTCTATACCCACGAATGAACAAGATACTAAGGAATCGTTCATGCCTAAATTAATAATTTTTGATACAGATATAAAAAGGAATCTTATCAAAGATTATTATAAAATATTGGTAACTGGAGCTATATTATCTTGTATCCAGCAGTTTACCAAAAAAAAATATCACTCTTTACAAATTATTATAAAATATTAAACAAATAGTCAATACATATATTCTTTTGTAAAAACACTCGAACTTCAAATTTTTGTTGAAATCAAAATTTATAATTGATAAGCTAAGATATTCAATTCGTGAAAAGATCTTAAAATAAAAATTTTCTTATATAAAAAATACATGAATGAAAATTAATACATGAATGAAAATAAAGGGCATGAAAATATTTATTAGAAATCCCGAAAAAGAAATCCTCTAATTCACAAATATGTGCATTTTTTTAAATAAGAAAAGGGATAATTAGTAAATTGGTTGTTTAAATTTTTTGAAATTTTTTCTTTTGATCTTTGAAGTAAAAATTTTTATAATAAGGTATATGAACCAGGAAAAATTTTATATTTACTGTTTATTGCCTACGTGGCTTGCCGATCTTACCATTAGGATAGCTGAAGTGCACAAATTACTTGTATCTAAGATGATTGGGCTCCAAACAAGGGAGCCAGCAAAGCCTAATGTGCTGGCACATGCGATAGTCACACGAAATGACTTTATTGCCCTCATTTTGTTGATTTTTTTTTATCTACTGTTCACCTCTTCTCAACTGAATCGTAATGCCTAATTATAATAAGTAGATGCACACCATGTTTAGAAGAAATAATTAGAACAAATTCTATAATATCAGAATCGAAAAGTAGAAAGTGGGAACACCAAATTATGAGAGGACTTAATTTCTTTAATTATATGTTACAAATATAGAAATTTTTTTTAATAAATTCAAGCATTAAATCAAACTAATAGATTCTATCAAATACACTCAATTTTAACTTGGAGATGTTAAGTATTAAAATACAGTCAAAATTTATGATCTGAATGAGAAACATACATAACATCTTGTTTTTTCAAAGTAATTCATAAATAAACTGTAAATTGAAATAAATGTAAAATGTATGCATATATATATTTTTATTTTTTCATGAATATTCTCACATGATTTTTGAATATTGATAGTAATTTTTTTCCGGGTTCGTGACTGTCCCTCCCATAGTATTAGCTTTTATCAATAACGAAAAAGAAAAATAAACATAAATCCTTAATTATTGACTGTGTTAGAGATAAATAATATTTTCCATTTGGTTAAGAAGTTGTAACTAATTAATTAACTACCAATATATAATACTTGTTGAGTTGATACATAACTAAAGTTGGTAATGGATAGTGACTTGTGGAGCCACCTTAGCATTTGGTGAGTGAATCCCAAATGTATTTGTGAAAATAAAGAATTTCCTATTGTTGAATGGTGCCTAAATTTATTGACTGTCACTCTACAAGTCAAATACATAACAATTAATCAAACCAAATGAAATTAGTCTAATTAAGCAGACATAAAATTAGTTTCATAATTAATTACTATATATATATATATATTAATTTAGGGGTTTATTGAATTATTTTTTATTAATTTTCTAGTTCATTTTTTTTTTGATAAAAAATATATTTTGTTTATTGATTAATTGGTTGGTTTATATATATTAAATTCACTTAATTTGATACTTATTTGTTATTGACTGAGAGCAAATATAATATAATAGTTCCTTTAAATAAGGTTATATTAAGAAAAATTCTATATACTATTGCTTAGATTTCTATAAAATTTACATATTTAGGCTTTGTTTATCCCGAAAAATAATTTGCTTAGAAATATTCTTCAGATTTTCTAATGTTTGGGGCACTTAGAAAAATTAGTCAATAAAAAATATTTTTCTAATCAAAGAAAAATTAAGCATTTTTAAAGAAAATGGCTCTCCATTCTGAAAAGAAGAGAACATTTTCCGGACAAATTTATTATACCAAAATACACATTTATTTCATTTAAAAAAAAAAACATATTTATTAATTTATTAATCATAAGTAGTTAAAACCTTCTCATATTTCCATTCCTCCCCTCTACCACTAATCATTAATCACTAATGATAGTCATTAAACAATACTTTCCGATCACAGAAATATTGTTAAACACCCATCTTTCCTATTTTAGATGCTGCGTAACTAATTGACCGACCCATCAGCTATGGAAAACGGACTGCTATATGTAATGAGATCTGTAATTTTTCACATTTCCAATATGATGAAGCTGGTTTTTAAGAAGAAAGATGGTCAAAGGAAACTTCTATTGCCACCCACGTGCTTTCAAACTTGGAGGGAAGATTATTATTGTTATTAGTATTTTTTTTTTTTTTTTTTTGAGTTATCCAGTTGACCAATAAATAGCACAACCTCAAAGACCTGTAACTGTAAGTAGAGATTAGGTACCTTGTCATTTTTCAAGCTTCTAGATATTTTTTTTTTATATAAATTTTTTTAAGTATAGTTAACGATTCAAAATAACATTTTGTTCAGACCAGATGTAGAGTTATAATTAAATTATACAAATTCACATATATATTTAATTAAAAAAATTATCAAGGATAATTAAATTTAGCACCAATTCATTACTAAATATCATATACATTAAAGTTTAAAAGACACTACCACAAATGGAGTGCTACATTACATTAAAAGTCACTTCCACATGGAAAGCATACCCAGAAATTAAAAAAAAAAAAATAATACTACATATATCGGTACAGGCTTGATTATGAACAAAATGAAAATAAAAATTATATATAGCCGATCCCAACTAGTTATCGTTATGTTACAAACAACTCTCGGGCATGAGTACTCCAGTACTGGTTCCATCAATGTTCTTACATGAAGAAATTGCTGCTTTGTTCATGTAAGTAAGATTTATGTCATGCAATTTGATTCCCTTGCATGGATTGGTTCTACTACACTCAAAGATCACTGCCTGTCTTGTAGCTGATGTTCCTTTTATATTCTTGTATGTCACTCCACTAATCTTCACACCAGAACTCTGTCAATTTCAAAATTAGAAATGTGTATTTTCATGTCAAATTTCAATGGTTAGATAAGTAATTTGTCCTTTTAATTAACTTAATTAATGAAAAATGATGGTTAATTAGTTAGTTAGTTAGTTACCTGGCCAGGACAACCAATATTGTCAGGGCAGTAATCTTGGTCAATAATTATAGGATTCTCAACATTTCTCATGATGATATTTTGGAAGAGAATATTCCTTACAAAGCTAGTGCTGGGCCTGGCCCATGATTTGATCCTCACTCCATTATCTGATCCAGTGAAAGTTGAATCTGTTAAGGTTATGTTTTGTACTCCATCTTCATTGAATTGCCTGCCTAGACTTCCAATGCTGTGGAAAATGCACAAACACAATAAATTTTAGGCATGTTGGGCAGTAACTTTTAAACTAGTGTTTAGCATTTTAAAGAGCTATTTTTACTAAATCATTTTATTTTAAATCGCTATATAATAAGCTACCAACTAAAAGCTAACAGCTATCGGTTAATAGAACAACTGACAGCTACTTCAATGGTTAATATTATGAAATAAGCCCTAATAGTAGAATTGCTTCAAAATTAGAATACTTAATCATAAAGAAATTTTTGGTGGAGAATCAGTTATTTAAAAGGGAGGTTTGATTGATCTTTTTACCTCTTGTAGAAGATGTAGGGAGTGAGAGAACTCGAATTCAAGTCCTTTTCACTATAAAAATTATCACTAATTTGATGAATGTTATTTAAAGAGGAGGATTACTCCTGTTGTGTAGCCCACAAAATTATTTCGGTCTATTGGGCCTCCCATGTATCAAAAAAAAAAAAGAAAGAAAAAGAAAAAAGAAAAATATGCCTATACCTAACTCCAACTTCCAATTCACCTATAACTACTAAACTAAGCCCTTAATGTAATTTGTTTGGGTAGATTGGGCTATTAATAAAATAATGAACTATGGGTCCAGATCCAAAAGAAGCAAGAAAAGTGTCCAATGAACTCAAATCGGGCCCAAATATTTTGAAGCAAATATATTTGTTATTTTTCATTTTCTGTAATTACACTTATTTGTTATTTTTTATGACTATATTTTAATTAAATTAAACACATTATAAAACTATCATTTATAATCACGACAGTCACTATTAGATCCTGAAATGAAATTACCGGAACGAAGTTACTCTCGTACTCAAAGGCTAATAGATACTAGTGGGAAAATTAAAATTAAAAATAAAAAAAGTGAGAAAGAAGAAAGAATGATACTTTACCTGACGCCATGGCCGGGGCCACAACTAATCTTGCTCATATGCAAGTTTCTGGTGCCTGGACCGATTGATATGCAGTCATCTCCGGTCTGCAGCATGCCGCCGGTGATTGTCACTCCGGTTGCTCCCTGGACGTGGATGCCATCTGTGTTGGGGCTTTGATCTGGAGCTATAAGCCTCACATTTCGAACTTGAACATTATTACAACTGTTGATTACTAGGTGAGTTAATTGACTGTTGATAGATGTCAAGCCACTGATTATGATGTCGTTCGCCCAGTTGAATGTTATGGACTGCATTTTTAAGAACTTGTATTACAAAAAATTGAACAATTTTATAATTAAATTGATTATAGTAATCAAGAAACAGAATTTTTGTTTTTTACCCTAGCTCCAACTGGGCAATTCTTTCCCGTTCTTCTGCAATTCCAGAAGCCAGCACCCTTAGCATCAAGAGTGCCACCAACAACAGAAACTCTATTAACCTTAATAAACAAAATCCAGTATCCAGAATTGCCAAGAGCTCGATAATCCACAGGAGCAACAATGGTTCCATCGATCTTAACCGTAATTCTATTCTTGCATGGACCTCTAAAAACTATTGCTTTTATCAAATATCTTCCTTTAGGGACATAAATTATTGACGCAGAAGCAGAATTACAAGCAGCTGCCCATGCATTTAGAAATGCTTTTGTTGCGTCTGTTTTTCCATCTGGTTTGGCTCCGAAAGTAATTACATTAAACGCTGCGTTTGATATGTTGAAGATGAAGAAGAAGGAAAGTAGAAAAGAAATAATATTAGGAAGCTTATAAGCCATTTTGATAATAAGTAAAGTAGAGCAGTTGGATGATACAAAAATGGCAGTTAATTAGGGTTTTATTTATACAGTGGGAATTGTGCATGAATATTTGTCAGATTGGTTTAATTAATTAATATTAATTAATTAAAGATTAATTAGTCAAGCAGGTTTTTTTTATTCGCACGTCTTCGGGTACTTGCATATGAGATATGTACGGTGACATGTGATAAGTTGTGAATCCATGGAAAAAATGGACGTAAACATGTGATAAGCTGTTCAGGAATTATATTAAACTGTTTTCAATTGTAAATATCATAATGATAAGAAGAAGAATTAATTTTTTTTAATTTGGAACTTTTTGTTAAGAAGCTAACATATGCTTAACTTGGATTTGATTTACGTTTATAAGTTAGAAGTCTTCACAGTTAACTTGATTAAAAATGAAGTTGTTTAATATATTTCTTTTAAAATAACAAAATTAAATAATTATTGAATTTGAGAATATATTGTTTAATATTAAAAAAATGCAACTATAGATCAATATTTTAAAGAAAAATACAAAGGTAACATATATAATTTACGGGAAATTGTTCCATGCTCCGTGTCTTCCTTCATTTTGTTCAATTGATTCATGCAACTATTGTTAGTTGATTCACACTACCTAATAACTAGTTTATAAATATTTGGCAAGCCTTTTAATCAGCAACAACTCATAATTAATAGAAATCTCAAATAGTTATCGATTTCATCAACTATATTTTGCAATTTTTTCGTATCAACTGCTAGGATTTAAATTTTACATTATAATAACAACCACTATTAAGATTTTATCAACCGCTATTAGCCACCAGCCACTAGCTATCAGCTATCTACTAAAATGAACGACTAAACCAAACAAACTTTAAATCAATCGTTGATTATAAAGGCTTGAGTTTGAAACATTTTCTTATAACTACTAAATAGGAAAAAAGACTTACATATTCTTGGTGTATAATCCACCTATATTATATTTAGATTATATTAACCTTTTAAATAGTTACTAATATTTTTTTTTTTGAAATAACTTTTTTACATTATCATTTTGTTTATATTAAATAAGTACAAAATATTATATAAAAACACAATAATATTTTTATCAATTTAAAATGTTATAATAAAAAAATATATATTCACATTATATATCATTATTGAAAGTTTATCAAAAAATAAGCATTGGCAAACTAACTATTTTTATCAAAATAGAGCCTTTCTCTTTTCTCTCTAGTCGTTTGATCCTGATTTTAGTTTGGATTGCTACTGTTGATCAACGGTAGCTCTTATTTTCAACTCTTGCTTTTGTCTCTAATCTTTTATTCACTTTTAATAAATTCATATGTCAAGAACTCATTTATTTACATAATATGTTGCAACTGGAAAAACAATCGAGGTATAGAAGATTTAGAGATTTTATTATTTTGTCATTCAAATCAATTAAATGACTAGTTGGAGTTTTATATCTTTTGTCAAAATCATCTTCAAACGGAAAGATATAATATTATATCTTTTATTTTCAGTTCTATTATTCAAAAAAATAAAAATAATTTTTTTAGTTTATTAAAAGATTATCAAACTCTATTAACTACTGATAGCAAAATTCTATGTCTGATTAAAATGAACATTCATAATACTTGATATTATTATTAGTAATTATATTTAAAAAAAATTGTTAACAATAATCACTTTCACAAATGATTAAACTTAAATTTATATATCTAGCCATTTTTTTTTTTTAGATTATTGGTTGGATTCCTTTCACACACACATACATATATACATGTATATATTTTGATACTTGTACTAAATATTCAAGTTTGTATCCATTTTAATGGTTCATAAATCTGATTAATTTTCGCTAAGCAAAGGAACTAGCCGAGAGAATTTATATTACAGGAAATCGAATTTATGACTTAAGTCATGATGATCAATTCTGTAAGCGGTGGCAAATTTCATATTGCATGACCTAAGCCATGGATTCCTTTCATATTGGCACATTATAATTAATTCCAAAGAATTCCCCTAAAAAAATATAAAATAAGCTAGGCAAATTTCCATCAAAGCTTGTGTAAATGCTAAGGCTGGGTCAAGTACGGGATGAGATATATTGTAGCATGTGTGAAACTCGTTATTTAATTTCCCCCTTTGCCACGTGACACGTGGAGGAAACCCGGAGGAGTTGCAGCCGCAAATGTAGCCTAGTTTAAAGCTGTTCCAATCATTCAAATGATAAGAAAGTGAATTGAGTATTATTCCTTCATTCTTTTTTTTTTTTTTTTTTTTTAATCCTAAACCCCAAAATAGCAGTTCGACTCATGATAAAATACATTTGAATTCAAGATAAGATTTCTAAAACATCAGGATTCAATAGTGGAAAATACATTTATTCAAAGAGGCAGTTACAAACGCTAAAATAAAATTAAACTTTTTAAAAAATCTTTTAAAAAAAATGTTATAAGAATGGAAAAGAAAGTTAATGAAGGTAAAACAAAATCATAAAAATAAACATAACTGGAAGTTAAATAATTTAAAACTATATATGCAATGTATGGATAGTTCTTTGATACGAGGATATGTAATTGGTAAAAAAATATTATGGATTAAGATTTCCTAAATTGATAATAATTTTTATAATCAAAAGAATGCAAACCGAGAAATTTCACTCTATACAATAATTTTAGGTATTACGTTTAATTAATTAATAATTTTGTTGACAAATTGCTTTTAATTTTGATAGATTGACATTGATGTAAAATATTTCATTAAAGTCATTTTATGGATGGATTTCTTTTTTCTTTTTATCGTTTTAAGTGGTTGGTGTGTCATATTTAGTTTTTCAAGAACGATCGTATATATGTTATTCTGTCTTATTGTTATCATGTCTTATTGTCTCATAATGTATGTGTTCATCCAATCACCAAAACATAATTAGTTTGTCAAACAAAAATTAGTTGCCGTTTTAAAAAATTATCGCAGTTTATTATTTTTTCAGTGAAAAGATGTTACTATACTCTTATTTCTGTAAAACTAGCGTTAGAATCCGCGCAATGCACGAAAAATATTAAAGGATAAAATAATCTTCTATAATATCATTTAAAAATAATAAAATTGTATAATAAAATGATTATAAAATGCACTATAAATTATATCTCATTAAAATATGCTGAAAAAGTTACAATGTTAAGATGTACCTTTTTAAGCATCCTGCAATAACAAAAGTCATGCATGATATGACCTGCATAAAAAAATACATACTATTAATGTATTTTTTAATAGTGTTAATAATTTTGAGAAGTTAATTAATTATACAGAAATAATAAATTAAAATTTTTTTATTTTATATTTATGATTTATTATAAATGATTATTTATTTATTTGAAATATTAACATATTATACTTATTTAGTGTAATGTGTTCTAAGCATGTGGATGTCCTACTTTTTTAAAAATGATTATATCTTGTGTCTTGTGTCTGTACAACCTAGCTCCTAGTACATGAGATTACTTCATACACCAAGCTAATCAATCAATATTTTTTTATTATCAAGAAAAATTAAAGTATTTTTAAATTTATTTTTATATGTTTTTTTATTAATGAATGATCATAAATACTCTTGTTACAATTAAAAACATTTTTTGATAGTTTTGATAAGTCATTCATCTTTCCCATACTCTAGAATTATTTGCCATCAAATAGAGATTTTAATGAAAACTACGATAAATAAATTGAAATTGGAGGAGGTTAGCTCTAGGCTGTATATTAATAAGTTCATTAAGAATTTAACTAATTATATTAAAGTAAGAAATTATGTATGTTTTATTTTATGTTTATGATCTATTATAAATGACTGTTTATTTATTCTAAATACTAATGTATAACACTTATTTATTATAGCGTGTGCTAAACATATAAATATCCTACTTTTTTTAAAAATTGTCATATTCTGTATGATTCTGTATCTCGTGCTCCGTGTACGTGCAACCTAGCTTACAGCATATGATGTAAGCTAGGAGACTATTCCTTACGCTAAGCTAGTCAACCTAGATTTTTTTTTTTATTACCAATAAAAAATGAAGTGTTTTTTTTAATTTGTTTTTATGTATTTTCTTTAAAAAAATAGTCCAACAACTTAATTTAGAATTCTGAATTTATAATTATAACATTTGTGATTCTATAACCTTATACACCAAGTCAATCAACTAAGGTTTTTTTTTTTATTTTTTTTTATTACCAAGAAAAAATGAATTATTTTTTTAATTTTTTTTGTGTATTTTTTTTAAATCAGTCCAACAAATTAATTTAGAATTATGAATTTAGAAATCTAACATTTGTCATTCTATAATCCAAAATACTGTCAAATTGCAAATTGTGCTATTGATACTTAGCTTCCATATAAGGCAGACTACTCTCCGTATTATACTTACATTCCCATATCTCGTTTCTCGCGTCCGTGTAACATAGCTTCTGGTATATGAGATTACTCCATATACCAAACTAATCAACTAAGGTTCTTTTTATTTTCAAGAAGAAATGAAGTGTCTTTTTTAATTTAGTTTTGCATTTTTTTGAAAAAATCAGTCCGACAACTTAATTTAGAATTCTAACGTTTATCATTCTATAATTCCATATACCAAGCTAATCAAGCAATATATTTTTTATTACCAAGAAAAATGAAGTGCTTTTTTTTTTTTTCAAAAATTAGTCTAACAACTTAATTTTGAAACACTTGATTTTCATTTAAGATAAACTACTCTACTTTTATATATTATATAAATATAAATTATTATGAGAAGATAAAAAAAAAAAAGAAGCTAACTTCTCATCACAATCTCCCTCGTATGATAGAAAATCAAGCATATGAAAGCTCTATCCTCCAGTTGCTAAGATCCCATTGAACAACAAAATCAACTAACTCTCAATTATCAATGAATGATTTCATAGACTATGATTTCAATTGAATAATTGAATCACATCTAATTGACTTATCTAATTTGATTTTTTAAAAAATAAATTTAATTGGATTAGCTAAAAACCAAAATCAGCTACCTCTCAATTATCTCTCTAGACATATAAAATCATTTTAAAATGATTTTTGGAGAACAAATGTACATTGTTTGAGAATATATATGAGTAATTAGTAAAGGAAGTATTCTTCAATTTTACTCATATTTATATTAAATATTGTAAGCTTGGAGTAATGATATGAAATGAAAGAAAATTTAATAAAATTAATTAATCATGTGTAACAATTTTAAACAATTTATATTTATGGAGGGAGAAAGTATTTTCAATCATTTAACAAAATTTGTAACATTATTAATATTTTTTCATAAAAAAATTTCTTGTTTCTTTTTTTTTTTCCATAATTAATGAAAATTATTAATATCATTTAATAATATTTTATGGCTAATAAAATTTAAAAAAAAACTAAATGCTTTTTTCAGAAAAAATTTATGTTACTTGTTTTATTTTTTTGATATCAAAGAAAAATTAAATTAAATTTTTTCTATAAATTTATTTTATAGTTTTTTATTTTCCTTCTCATTTGAAAAGAAAATTATCGGAATTCTTTTTCTTTATATTCCTTTCTTATTTCCAAACAAAATACTTTTTGCTTATTAATATTAGGTTAGTTTTCTTTTCTTTTCTCTTCCTACATGGCATTATCTGAAAACATAAAACAATTTATCTTTTTACAATTGCTGTAATTACAACTGATCTTCTTACAATTATATTAAATAATTGTTCTCTTTACACTTGTCTTGGCAAATTTGAGAGATTTATACTTACTGTCATTTAAGATACACTTCTCTGATTTTATTCATTATATAGATATATTTATTATAGACTTGGCATATTACGTGAATTCATGTATCAAGTATAAAAAAGTCTTTTTTTATATCCAACTCCATGCTTGTTTGAGAGGAAGTCAAGAGATGGTTATTAAATATTTAATTAGTTGAATGATATTTTTATTTGGTTGACTTGTTTTCCTATTTGCTTTATAAGAAAGACTCTGCATGTGCTTGCAATACATTCGACTATGGAGAAGAAGAATAGTATAAATTTTTACTTAGGGTTTGGAGCTCTATTCAATCCCCTATTAAAAAGTGTGAGCATACGAGTATTCGAGAATAAACGTAATAAAATATAATGTAGTGTAATTAAATGTATTTTCTCAATAATTTTTTATTGAAAATATTTTTAGGGTGCCATAAATAAATAATATATTTAATGTAAATTACCTACTTCGAATATGGATTTACCATATGTCAAATTAGTCAAAAATTAAAATTTGATTATACGAAAGTATTTATGCACCAGGAAAAAATTTTATAATTCTTAACGGATTGACTTGCTATATGAGACCACTTCATGCGCAATTCTTATCCTTTGATATATATCAAAAGCGCAATTAAGGAAGGCAATCTAATCTAATGTATGCCTTGTAATGCAAATTTTAAAAAACCTTGGCTTCCTGTTGAAGTAACACTAAGTGTTATTTGGGTTGGGGGAAGGGACCTTTCAACGGTTTTGTGGTTGAAACAGGATAATTGACCAAACGAAGCCATGTGCTTAAGCAAAGTCAATTTGACATTTGAAGGAGGAGACTTCATTAGCTCAATTGCATTGTAGCTGCTAAATTCATGCATGTACGTTTTCTTGTATTACATTGTATCTTCTTTATTAAATATGATAACTGTTCATGAAGTTCGTTCTGCAGCAAATTCCTTAAAGATAACCACCAGAAAGAGAAAGTTAAAATCAATTGCTTAAAATACAATTATAGAATTGATGGATGTTGGCCGAGATTTTTTCTTGACGGCCTTCGGCGGCGCCTATGACTTGCATTACAAATAACCAAAATAGGATAGGAGCAACCATTTTCATGTTTAAATCAGTTGATTTTATATATAATGAATTTTTTAGAGCAACATATATATAGATTAAGAGTGGAATATGTTGAGTCTCCGTTACCTAATCCATTAGGATAAATAAAAAAAATTACACCCTGTCTTTCTCCATGAAAGAATATCAAATTAGAATGTTCGATTTTCGGTACGGATATTCAATTCTAACTATGGAGTTAGAAGTTTCAGAAAGAGAAATTTAATTATTCGGTTTTAATATCACTTCTTTCACTAATAGAAGCCAATATTGCATTTGACTTGAAGATTAACAAATTTGTCGAATTTGAAGGATTGCATATTCAAGACTTGCGAACTTGTTGATTATCATTTAGACTTAATGATATTAACATGAGGTAAAAAATTATATGGATTAACGCTCTGTTTGTTTTTATAAAATAATTTGCAAGAAAATATTTTTCACAATTTTCCATTGTTTAGGATATTGAGGAAAATAAGTCAATGGAAAATATTTTCCTGGTCAAAGGAAAATTAAATTATTTTTTAAGGAAAATAACTTCTTATTTTCGAGAGAGTAAAACATTTTACGGACATTGACAAATCTTATAAATCCATATTTTTTTAATTTATTAATCATCATAGTCATTACCACCAGCAACCGTTTACCACCGACCACCACCACCGGCCACTAGTGACTTTCATAATTTACATTTTTCTCATATTTAACAAAAATTTTAAATTATAAAATTTATATTATTATTAATATTTTTTATGGTCTTATGAGATAAATACTTTAACGTTTTTAACTAATTTTCAATATTACAACCAAATAACGGAAAATAAGTCATTTGAAAAATATTTTTCAAGGAAAATATTTTCCATGAAAAATATTTTTCAGCAAATTATTTTCCAACTTGAATGATTAGATTTTAAGGTATGATGTTCTCAAATGTAAATCAAGCCTTTTTAATATGATCCGAGTGAATAATTCTTGGACAAATCTGCCTTTACCTCCAATGGCAGGCCATATACAAACTAGTAGAGTCATCATTTTTTTATTTTTTATATATAGGTATTAATAATTTTGATCCTAGTAAATTTGGAATTTTGGATCATTAAATTTGACATGTTTATCTATCAAATTTGAAAATCATTTTCTTTTTTAGAAAATTTTTAAAGTTCAATCTGGTGAGTTAGGGGATGACTACTTTTATTATATAATTTACAATGTTATTTTGAATATGTTAATGAATAGAAAAAAAAAAGGTTTAAAACCAAAAAAAAAAAAAAAAAAAAAAAAAAAGAGAGAGAGGAATTGCACTAAAGAAAGTTGTTCTCTACTAATAAAAGACGGCATTTTTTCTCTGAAGCAAAAAAAAAAAAAAAAAAAAAAAAAAAAAAAAAAAAAAAAAAAAAAAAAAAAAAAAAACTTGTACTCTTATGGATTGAAAAGCCAATAATTAAATCAATTGTTATTTTTGATTTTATATTTTTAGAGTCTACATTTGATATTATTAATTATAAAGCGTTGTTGAACGCTTTCGAAATATGAAAATTCATCCGTAATAATCGTAATTTTTTAAAAGTTATATATGTATTTTTTAAATTAAATCTTTACTTACATTAATTTATGAGTTCGAATGTTGTTTGCCTTCAGATTTTAATACGAGACATACAATTGGCTTTAGCATATTGAGCAATTAAATTATAAGTTTTTAAAATTTGATTGAAAATTAATTAGAAAAATAATTATGAATTGAGAACATTTATATCTTGAATTCATAATATACGTATATATTTTTAACTTTAGTTCTATATAACTTTTTTTTTTTTTTTAAAAAAAAATCAGCAATTATATTGTATACTGTAGTGGGACAAACCCAGCCCTAAACTTTTTTTTGGGTCGAAGCCCAAATCAAGGTTTCGGGTCTGTGATTGTTGGAGTTTAGTCAGACTTTTAAGTCAGATTCCGTCAAATAATAAGCCATTAATCGGCCCAGAAAACGGTCCGGGACTTCGAAACCCTAGCTAGCTACTATAAAATGCTAACGATATGCATAGATGAAGCCCTGGTTTGGAAGAGGAGCAGCAGCAAAGATGCAGATATTTGTGAAAACCCTAACGGGGAAGACCATAACTCTCGAGGTAGAGAGCAGCGACACAATTGACAATGTCAAAGCCAAGATCCAGGACAAGGAAGGTGCTTACATGTTTCTTTCTAACTTGCAAAATCTTCTTTTGCTTGTTTGTTTGCTCAGAAAATGAACATTTTTACTATGATATAATATTTGGACTTTTGGATTCGGTTTTACTCCTTTTCTTTGCGTTTTCCATTAATTTGGAGATGGTTTATTGTTGAAATAGGAATTCCACCGGACCAGCAGCGACTGATCTTCGCTGGCAAGCAGCTTGAAGATGGCCGAACCTTGGCGGATTACAATATCCAGAAAGGTCCGTCTCTTTGCTTTTTAACTAACTAATCAATCAATTTATTAGAATTGATGTTTGTTCAAAAGATATTTTTATTGATTCTATTTGGTCCTCTGCAGAATCGACTCTTCATCTTGTTTTGAGGCTTAGGGGAGGGATCATAGAACCTTCTCTCATGGCATTGGCTCGCAAATACAATCAAGATAAGATGATTTGCCGCAAGTATGTTTCTTTTATACTTTGTTGTATTGCGTGAATTGGAAGTTTTCTTTTTATTGGGTTTCTGAAACATGTGTATACTGGTGTTTAGGTATCATTTTTATTTTCTTAAATGCTTGTGGTGTCAACATTTGGAACCTTGTTCTTGACCGTGTGAATTTCTGGGTACTTAATTATATAGCTTCTTTGCTTAAACATGCACAAGAGGTTATATGAGTGCCCTATATCAATTTCCATTCTTTAACTTTGTCAGCTGGGATTGTTTATATTCAGTTGATTTTCATGGCTGGTACATTATAACACGTCTGTTTTCTGAATGCAATATTTTACTGATGGATTTAGTTTTGAATTACTTTTCTTCCATTAGATAAGCTAAATGATTGAGTAATTGTGATGTTGCTGAAGTAACAAATTAATATGTAATGAGACTTCGAGACTGAACCATATCTTCAGTTTGTATGTCATGAGATGGCAATATGATCACTTTCTAACCTTAACCATTTTTACTTGCTTAGTGAGTTTTATACTGTGTCATTTATGTAAGTTAAAAGAGTGTGAATATTCTTACTCTTTTTGAAGTGAGTGCATTTCTTCACTCCCTTCATGCATTTTTCAATATTTAACATCCATTTCCTCACTGGGGTTCTCAATTTTCCATATTCTTGTTCTGTTGATTATGTTTTAACGAGTGAGTGAAGCTTACAGAAATATGCTCTAAGTAACTTGTGTGCTTATGTTGTGGCTATGCAGGAACATTGAACTGTAGCATATAGTTAATTATTTACTTATCTGTTTCATTATGGGTTTGTAGGTGCTATGCTCGTCTGCATCCAAGGGCTGTAAATTGCCGGAAGAAGAAGTGCGGTCATAGCAATCAGGTTATTTTCTTATTGAATTCAACTAGTCTGATTATTTTTGTTCTCATCACTCGAGCAATTTATGCTGGGAATGTATTTTGTTTTCTACTAAGTTGTGTTTATCTCTTTACCAGACTAGCTGACTGTTGTTTATTTGCCATTACAGTTGAGACCTAAGAAGAAAATCAAGTAAACTGTCACGCAGAGTGCATTTTGGTGTTTCGAACTATATGGATATTAGATTTGGACCTTACTTTTCACTTCCTTGTTTGTTTAAGCATTTTAGACGAGGATTTAGCGAGCCTCTATGTGGTCAATTTTCATGGAATGCTGTTAAATGACTATGTTTTTCTTGTTATTTTTGTTATCATAGACTGTCTTTATCAATGTACGACACTTTTTGGCATCCAAATTAAGGAAAATATAATTTTGGCATCTAAAGTAAGGAAACACTATAATGTGAAAGAAAATGATATACTATATATAAAGTATGAATCAATTAATGAAATAAAAATTTTCAACATTACAAGAGAGTCGATGTTTGAAAGAATATAATTAAATTAATTAAGTACGAGAAAATGTCATATCACTATTAGAATATTCTTTATTTTGCCCAACAATTTTATAGTAAAACCATAAGAGTTTTTAAAATTACATTTCCACCATTTATTGTTCCCAGAATAAACAAGTGTATTTACATATATTTACGCAACTAATTAAAGAATTCTCAGGGCGGAGCTATGTGTTAGAGGAGAGGAGCAATTGCCGTTTTCTCTTTTAAAAGTTTACTAATGCCAAGGTTCAAGCTCCGCCCCTGGTTCTACCTTAGAAACAACTTGCAGGAATAACGAAGCCTGCATTGCTCCCATGTGCATTAGTACAAGACGATGTCGCATTAGCTGTATTAAAATATGTCAACTTAATGTCATGCAATTTGATTCCTGTGCATGGATCACTTGAACTGCATATAAAATTCATTGCTACTTTTGTGGCTGATGTTCCCCTTATCCTCTTGTACGTCACCCCACTTATCTTCACTCCAGAACTCTGATATATATAAAAGCGAATGTTCATATAAATTTGTGCATTAACAAAAGCCGTTTTTTCTTATACGAATACAGAGGACAATGGAGGTGAAACCTTAATGTACCTGGTTAGGGCAACCATGGCCACTTGGGCAATATTCCTGATCGATGATGATTGGATTATAGGTATTTTTCATTATGATGTTTTGGAAAACAATGTCTTTAGCAAATCCAGAGCTGGGTCTACCCCATGATTTGATTCTGACTCCATTTTGAGTGCCTGTGAATACGACACCTGTTACTGTCACGTTTTGGACACCACCTTCTCTGGTATGTGCAGCTAGACTTCCAATACTGGCAGAGAAACAGTGGTTAATGAGTAACAAAATCCAGGAATTATAAAAAGAAAGAAAGAAAACAGCAATTGGGCTAATCGTTCTATATGTTCCTTATTAGTTTAGCAACAAAATTCTTGAAGAGCATCGCAAATTGCAGTGTTATTCTCAGATTTAGCCTGTTTGGTAACATAGTGTGCACTATAGCTTTTATAGATTAAGACACCGTTTTATAAAAAATTAATCCATGTAATGTTACTATTTAAATAGCTATGCACTACTAAAACAAGATTAGAAAATCCATTAAGCTGTTAGCTTCGCAATAAGGTAATTACTGTCCAATTCTAATTATTACCTATAATTAATAATAAACGTTTATATTATAATGATATGGGGAGAGTCGCCAATCAATCAGGTGTAATTTGATTGGTTTTCTCATTAATATGAATAGTAAGAGGTTTTGATTGCCCTCCCGTCATATAGCCCATCATGTTAACCTAAATAAATGAAAATAAAGAAAAGGCAGAAACAATAAAAACCTGATTCCATGTCCAGGGCCACAGGCAATGCGTTGAATCCAAATGTTGTTGGAGCCTGGACCTATAGAAATACAATCATCTCCAGTCTTAAAGGAGCTGTCTGTAATGGTAATCCCAGTAGAAGATTGCATGTGGATCCCATCGGTGTTGGGACTTAAACTTGGGGCTCTAATCTTGACGTTTTGAAGCATAATGTTGTGGCAATGGCTAATGGCTATGTGAAACATTTGGCTGTTGATTGAACTCAATCCTTTAACATCAATGTTTCTTGACGCCACAAATGATATGGACTGCTTGCGTCAAGTTTAACACTAATTAGCCACATGGAAAATGCTTGCCAACTTATATTTATCCACTTATACAAATCCAATTTAATAAAAAATATTTAGTATAATAAAGATATCGATAATATAATGATTTTTTTCAATTTTTTAATTTTTTTTTTTATTATCAAGAGAAGGGGATTTGAATATGGAATTATTGTCAGATTATATATGTATTTAACACTAAGCTAAATCTTGGTATGCTTTTAATTTTACTACTTTTTTCTTAAATCTAGCATGAAGCACGTAGTTTCATGCTAGAACAGTGAATCGTTTAAATGGAAAATTCACTCAGTATCTTTCAGTTTAAAGATCACATAACTCTATATTGAATGACAAAATGATGAATGCTAGAATGGTTAAGAAAAAAAAAAAAATCATTATATCCATCGATAAAATTTAAAAAATTAGTCACAATTATTAAAATAATGAAATTCCAAACTTTTTTTTAATAAAAATTGTCATGGTTCTATAAAGCCAATTTAATAAAAAAAAAATACATTTAGTATAAACAAAGATGTTGATATCTTTTCATTAAAAAAAAAAAAGAGAAATTAGCAAAATTGTTTAGCTTATTAAGGATTGGGTCAATCATTGCTAAAATATCAGAACTAACCGATTAGGTGGTAGACTTTCCATCCTTTTACACACACACACACACACACACATATATATATATATATATATATATATATATATATATATATATATATATATATATGATTCTAATTCAATGATTACAGTAATAAGTTATTTACATTAACAATTAACAATTAATTATTATTAATAATTGACAATTAGTAGTTGGTGTATATTAAAATTTTAAAATACAGTTCCAATCGATTCCAATGGCGCTATATCAATAGTGTACGTAGTAATTAGATGAGATATATATAGTGTGAGAGACATGGAAGGTAGGACATACCCTAGCTCCAGGAGGACAAACGTTTCCAGCTTTCCTGCAAGCCCAAAAGCCACCTCCCCTAGCATCAATAGTGCCACCATAGATATCAACCCCACTAACCTTATAAAACAATATCCAAAATCCAGAACTCCCAAAACTCCAATAATTTGTTGGTGCTAAAATCCTCCCATCAATCCAAAACAAGATTTTACTTTTGCATGGACCGCTAAATACTATTGGTTTCACCAAGAAATTCCCTTTAGGAACATAAACGGTGGCTACCCTTGTTGACCTACATGCAGAGGACCATGCCCTAAGAAATGCCTGTGTAGAATCAGTTTTGCCATCTGCTTTTGCCCCAAAGTTCATAACATTGTATGCCCCATTTGATGCTTGGAATAAGGAAAACGAAAGAAAGAGGAAGAGAAAATAATGTATTAAGGTATTGCCAGCCATTTGTTTCTTGTTTAATGATGGGATTAGAGATATGATGGACACTAATTGCAAATAATTTATCTATATATATAGTTCTGCTTTAGTATAAAACAAGTCAATTACATGTTACCTTTCATGTTATTATTAATTACGTACTTAAACATCAATTATGAAATGTACGGTGATAATGAGTTGTTTCTCTAGTTCACTACGTTAGTATATCTGTACATATATAGATAATTATTAAATTAGAAATAATATAATTCTCAAAAAAAAATCTTGGAAATGATATAATAATACGATCCGCCACTAACGATTGTCTATCTATTTACAATTCATCTTATCCTCTTGGTAGCTCTTGCCGGAGCAGTGGAATTATAACATATATCAGACGCTAGATGAATGTCTTTTTCTTCAATTTTTTTTTTGGATAGTTAAACTATAATTATATCTAGAAAAATAATTTGTTCAATATTTATTAGAAAAATCAAAATAATAAAGCCGAATTAAATTATATATATATATATATATATATATATATATATATATATATATATATATATATATAAAATTATTTGTTGAAAATTCCAAATATTTTGATTGTTTGTGTTGGACGTCCTTTGAAACTTAGTTTGGTTTGACCTTTTCAAGCTCTTGGCTATATAATTCTATGAAAAAGACAGCGAAATTAGTTTTGAGTTGCCACAAGCAATGATAGGGAGAGACAGATAGGTAACTAATTATTCTTAAAATATTATATGATATATCTTTTCTTTGAAAACGAAAATATATAACAGACTGTGTGCATTAAAATGTGAATGAAATTTTTATACTATTATTGTATAACTAATCAATGCAAATGTCAATAATATATAAATATTGCTCAACGTGCATGATACTTAATTACAACTTTGGTTTCTCTTCCTCCATGTCCTGACATGCAAGTATTGCTTAATTAGAACACTTCTGCAACTTAATACAAGCATGTGACTCAGCAGCAGAGGCACGTATAATTGAGGGGTGCAAATACAATTTTTTCTAAGTAGACAGTAATATATTTATAAAGTGAACTCCTTAAATTGTTATATTTATAATTTGTGAACCCCTTAAAATATACTATGTGAACCCATCCCATTTTTTCTCGGGCATTTTTCCAATGACAATTCAAACGGGAATGTCATTAAATGCACTTGAAGCAACCCTATTTGGAAACATAAATTTAACAGGCTAAATGTGGGGATAAATATTACACGTTTGCTAGAACAGTTTGTGTTGCATTGCTGAATATAATTTTAATCTTAAGCATAAGGATTTTAGGACAAAAATGAATAATTTATTTTTTCAACCTGAAACATTAATTCATAAATGAGTTATAACCTCTTTTCTCAGCCAAATAGAATTAGCTACAAGGACCCTTTCAACTATAGGTTACATATAATCTATCATTTCATATAGTAAACAACTTGCAGGCTGAATCCAACCAGAAGCTGTTCCATCAGCATTTCTGCATGATGCATCTGCTGGTTTATTCTTGTAAGTGAGCTCTACAGCTTCTAGTCTAATCCCAGTGCACGGATTCTTTTTACTGCAATCAAATCTCACTGCAACTTCTGTTGCTGATGTTCCACGAATGTTTTTGTAAGCCACATCAGTAACTTTAACTCCTGATTCCTGTCACATCCCAAAGCAAATGAATATTGACGTCAGAATTATTTTCCTTTTCATTTTTGTTTTTGGCGTTGCACTGAGGAGGAATAGTATTATTACCTGATGAGGGCAATTCTTGCTGTGAGGACAATAATTTTGATCAATGACGATTGGATTGTGGACATCAAACATAACAGCATTTTGGAAGAGAATGTTCTTTGCAAAGCCAGTACTGGGTTTTGCCCAAGACTTTATTCTCACTCCATTCTGAGTTCCTCGGAATACAACTGCTTTAACAGTCACATTTTGCACACCAGGTTCATGAAAATCCATGCCCAGACTTCCAATGCTACAAATAAGGATACTTTACCTTGTTAGAAATTTTAACGCGGGATGTTATAAACTATGGGCTATTTTAGTTTGCAAAAATGGACTGCATAATTCATTTTAAGAATACATGTTTGGAGCCCAATTTGTGTGTTTATATATAATGCGTTTGCACATTTCTAATGGGTCAGTATGATAAGACGGTTAAAAATTTAAACCTAATCCTAAGGACTTGTAATAGAAATATCCATAAGATTCTATATAAATAGATTAGGTCATCTCTTCATCGTTAACTCTAATATTAGCTAGATCCATTAAAAGTCATCTTGTGAACCTTAACCCCAATATTGGCTAGTCACGCTTGAAAGCGACCTTGTAAATAAGGAAATAGAGATTATAAATTCTGATTTATTTGACATGTGTTATTATAAATTATTGACAAAGAGTAATTCTAAACTCTACTTTAAATAAATGTACCTTATTCCATGGCCAGGTCCACAAGCAATGTTTTCAATCCATACATCGGTAGAACCAGGGCTAATTGATATGCAATCATCGCCAGTTCCAATTTTAGAATTCAAAATTGTAACAGCACTTGACAACTGCACATGAATGCCGTCAGTGTTTGGGCTTTCACCCGAAGCAGATATCCTAACTCCTTCAACTTTCACATTCTGGCAGCCGTGGATGACAATATGGAACTTTTGGCTGTTTAATGATGTTAATCCTTCTATTACGATATTACTTGAATCGATAAATCGCAATGACTGCATTTTAGATCAAAAAATAAATATAATAACTATTAGCTCACCGAATACATATAAGCTCTTATTTAATTGAACTCGTGATATTAAAATATTAAATATGAATTAGTATCACTAGATGAGAACTTATATATAGCTTGTATGTTTTTATTTATTTATAATGAGATGTTTCTATTTAAACTTCTCCTTACTAATTGGACCATCCCATTGAATTGGATTATTACTTTTCAATTTTTAGATTATGTATACATGTAAATTCTCTATTTTTATATATGAGTTAATTAGAAGTCAAAAAGAAAAAGAAACTTTAAAAAAATAAAAAAGAGAAAAAGAAAAAAGAAAGCGATTGTACATACCGTGGCACCCTTAGGACATTTCTTGTAAGTGGCCTTACAATTCCATAAGCCAGTGCCTTGTCCATCAAGAACGCCACCAGAAACTGAAATTCCATCAACATTTTCGAGCAAAATCCAGCTTTCTTCATGTCCAATGACATGGTAATCTGATGGAGCAACAATAATGCCATCAATACGTATTAGAATAGCATCATTGTTGCATTTGCCGCGAAAAATAACGTTTCGCAGCAAGAACCTCCCTGCTGGGACATGAATGGTGGTGGGCGTTCTGGAGCTGCAGGCGTGATTCCATGCAGCAAGAAAGGCTTTGGTTGAGTCAGCTTTTCCATCAGGTTTTGCTCCATAATTTAACACATTGTGAGTTATTGCGAAAGAAGATGAAGTAAAGAAAATGAAAATAAGTGCTAAGACTACCTGAGTCTTTGGAAAAGCCATTTTCTTGTTCTTGTAGTGAGAGAGAGAGAGAGAGAGAGAGAGAGAGAGAAAGAGAATTGGAGATTGAAAGTTTATGTTTTGATGGTGGAAAGGATTTTGAAGGGTTCTATTTATAGATGTTGATTAATGTTTTTAAAATTGGATTGAAAGAATCAAAAAGCAAATATAAGTTTGGCCCAGACGACTTTGAGAGAAGAGTTTTGGTTTTGTTAGGTTTTTAGTTTATCTTTTAGTAATACTAATACGTATACTTACTTGCAACATAGATAGCTTGCATATTTATCATTTGCACTTTGCGTTTCTTTTTGCTCTTTCATCCAATATAATAAATAATATTTACATTTCTTGTTTTGTATTGTTATAATCGGAAATCTTTTAAAAGAAAAAGTGATTCTGATATAAAACCCTAATTTAGTAGGATATGATTGAAGCAGTTATACAAAGCAGTTATATTTACCTTTTTTCTTTTTAAGGTATATAAGGATTGAAGCAGTTATACAAAGTAGAGCTTGTTGCAGATAAAATATATATCCATCCCGCTATACGCCAAGCATTATGAGCAGGATGGGTTTGGATAGAGTTTTATTCCAGAAAAATTAAAAAAAAAAAAAAAAAAACATAGACTTGGATTAGACTTGCTCAAGAAAAAAGACAATTACGGAAGTCGGGTTTTACTTTTAAAATTCCATATCCCCATCATCATTAAATGCATGTTTGGATCCGATTCGGCCGCATGTTTTGTATTGGCCACTACTGATCCGAATCTATAACGGATATAAATTTTAATATACATCCCACTCTGTTTATTAAACAGATGAGTTAAATTTATTTTTTTTAGGTTCGGATCAGTTTAGGTATCCGCATCAGTTCAGATTAGATTGCCACCCCTATTCCCAATATGACACCTTTTGGCAAACCATTCTTCTTCGTGTGTGTGTGATCAAATCGCATAATGGACCATATAAATTCTGGTCTGATGGAGGAAAAGAAAGAAGAGGTCGAGAATGAAGTTTTGGTGGATTGTTTCGTCGGACTATGGCTGGAATCGGCCTTGCAAGAAACAATGGCAGCTTCTGCTCTTCCTTCACATTAGAGAAACGGATTGAAAAAAAAGGGGTTTACTTAGCAGGTCAAAGAGCTTCAATGCACAATTGTTTTGCCTTTGATAATCAACTGATGTTGGCAGGACATGGAAGTTACTGCAATAATGGCAGATATACAAACCTAACAATAGCATTTCATGAACAACTTGATCAAATAGAAATTAGCTAAGGTAATATAATCAAGGGGAGAAACAAATAATTTTAGAACTCATCTGTAGTGTTGGATCACTAGAAAGGAGTGGAGGTGATAAGAAATGGAGCTTCAAATTGTAGCTGTTAGACTCATCGATGTCATCTTACAGTAAGTTAACGTCTAAAATTGCAAAAATGGATCGAAGGGATAAATGATGTAACGGACTGAAGTTACAAGGGTATGACATTCTATTTGTAAAGTAATTTTTTGCGGCAAAACATAAGGCTAGCTTATGTAACTGTTGATCACCACATGCACCAAAATTAACAATGGAGGAGGTAGTTAATGTAAGCACGTATTGGTTAAAATTTGAAAATCAGATTGAATCAATCTAGTTTGATTTATCAGTTTGTAGCTATTTGAATTAATCGATTTGGTTTCATTTTTGATCTTATGTAATTTGGGTGTTTGATTTGTTGGTTCTATTATAGATAATAAACTAATTAATTTTTTTGAAAAATCAAATTGATGAACTTATTCAGTTTCATTTGATTCTATATATAGTTCTATTTCGATTTGATTTTTAAAAATATAATTCAGTTTTTGGTTTTATCAATAGGTTTAATTTGGAATCGAACCAACAATTGCTCCTCTAGTACTTAATAAGACATATCAATTATAATTGAATTGGTTTTTCTCCTCATCACCTTTTGCACTTCCCTTATCCATGACTTTGAGTTCTACTGCCTGATATGGTGGCATCGCCAGGATTATATATATATATATATGTATATATATATATTACCTTACACATAAGATTTTGAGGGGAAAAGTCAATATTTTATTTTATTTTTTCATACTGAAACAGTTATGAATATGTTAGACAAGCTAAAAAAGATATTCTTGTTTTCATAACTCTCACCAGTCACCAGCCAAATAAGAATTATATATGAGACTCTAAACAACAGAATATAGTTGATTTCTATAATCTATCCTTTCACTGTAAACAATTTGCTGGCTGAATGAAACCAGAAGCAGTTCCATCAGCATTTTTGCATGATGCTTCTGCTGGTTCATTCTTGTAAGTGAGCTCTACACCTTCTAGTCTAATCCCAGTGCATGGATTCTTTTTACTGCAATCGAATCTCACTGCGACTTCTGTCGCTGATGTTCCACGAATGTTTTGGTATGACACATCAGTAACTGTAACTCCTGATTCCTGTCACATGCCAAAGCAAATGAGTACTGACATCAGAATATGTTCATCTTCATTTTTATTTTTAGCATTTCACTGAGAAATAGTATCATTACCTGACGAGGGCAATTCTTGCTGTGAGGGCAATAATTTTGATCAATGACAATTGGATTGTGGACATCTAACATAACAGCATTTTGGAAGAGAATGTCCTTTGCAAAGCCAGTACTGGGTTTTGCCCAAGACTTTATTCTCACTCCATTCTCAGTTCCTCTGAATACAACTCCTTTAACTGTCACATTTTGCACACCAGGTTCATGAAAGTCCATGCCCAGACTTCCAATGCTACATCAAAGAGTCCTTACCTTAGCACAATGTAAAAAGCAAATATAAATGCTAAATCTCTCACACATACACATATATATAAATGTACCTTATTCCATGGCCAGGTCCACAAGCAATCTCTTCAATCCATAAATGGGAGGAACCAGGGCTGATTGATATGCAATCATCACCAGTTCCAATTTTAGAATTCAAAATTGTGACTGCACTTGACAACTGCACATGAATGCCATCAGTGTTTGGGCTTTCGCCCGAGGCATGTACTGTAACTCCTTGAACTTTCACATTCTGGCAGCCATGGATGACAATATGAAACTTTTGGCTGTTTAATGATGTTAATCTTTCTATCACGATATTGCTTGAATCGATAAATCGTAATGACTGCATTTAGATCGAAAAATAAATTTAGTAACTGTTAGCTGACATAATAGTAAAATTATAAATAACAATTTAAGTATGGTTGATTCTTAGAAATAGCATGCAATGCAAACAATAGAAGATTTTCTCTGAATAATATTTAATAAGATGCAATTTTTTAGCATGCATGTGAATAAATTACAATGCAAATTCCAATGCTAAGTCAAACTAAATAGCGGTGGAAGTTGGGCATGAAGTATGAACCCATGCCGTTTTGTTTATCAGTACTTCACCTTAGTCATGTAGGCTAAGAGTCATTCGCTTTTTATATACATATATATATGAACTCGTGATATCAAAATATTAAATATGGTTCAGTATATTGCTTATACTTTTTCTCATTTAATTATAATGATATATTGTTGGAACGCACATTGAAATTAAGGCGACACTTCCTTGTATTTGATTTGATACATCAACAATATAAGCTTCTATTCTTTACTAATTGGAATAACACTGTTGGATTGAATTGTTACATTTCAATTTTTAAATTATGTATACATGAAATTATTTATTTTTATATATGAGTTCGAAGTCTAATGACAATAAAAAAAAGATTCCTTGGCTAAAAAAGAGGTAACAGCTACAATACATTTTTTGGCATGGTTATAAAACTGTATCTGATATACTTGTATTTTTTTGTTGATCAATAGTTCCTTTTCTCCTCTCGTGAAAAAAGATTGCAGCTATTTTCTCTTGTATTTTAGACTATCTATTCGGAATTCAGGTTTTACTTAATTTTCCAAAATAGGATAAGGTGTATTAGGAAAAACTTGATGGCTTGGATATAGTAACTGGTTAGTTGAGTTTTAAACGAACAAATGTTTATTTCTATTTAATTCTTAAATAAAAATTCTTATTTGCTGATCAAAGAGAAAAAAATAAAAAAAGAAGTGATTATACATACCGTGGCTCCCGTAGGGCATTTCTTGGAAGTGGCCTTACAATTCCACAAGCCAGTGCCTTGTCCATCAAGAATGCCTCCAGAAATTGAAACACCATTAACATTGTCGAACAAAATCCAGCTTTCTTCATGTCCAATAACATGGTAATCTGATGGAGCAACAAGAATGCCATCTATACGTACTAGAATAGCTTCATTATTGCATTTGCCGTGAAAAACCACGTTTCGCAGCAAGAACCTTCCTACTGGCACATAAATGGTGGTGGGCGTTCTCGAGCTGCAGGCGTAATTCCATGCAGCAAGAAAGGCGTTGGTTGAGTCAGTTCTTCCATCAGGTTTTGCCCCATAATTTAACACATTGTGAGTTTTTGCTAAAGAAGATGAAGTAAAGAAAATGAAAATAAGTGCTAAAACTTGCTGAGTGTCTGGAAATGCCATTTTCTTGTTAAATATGCTTGTAGAGACAGAGAATTGAAGATTGAGAGTTCGTGGTTTTGCTGGTTGAAAGGACTTCGAGGGGTTTCTATTTATAGAGTTTGATTTCAGTTTTTGAAATTGGATTAAAAGAATCAAAAAGCAAATGTAAGTTTTGCTTAGACGACTTTAAGAGAAGATTTTTGCTTTTGATACGTTTTAAGATTATCTTTAGTAAATTTTTTTTTAAAAAAAGGTTATCTTTTAGTAATACTACGTACACTTACTTGCAACATAGATAGTTTGCATATTTATCATTTGCACTTTGCGTTTCTTATTGCTCTTCCATCCAATATAATAAATTATATTTACTTTTTCTTTTTATGTTTTTATTGTTATAATCAGAAATGTTTAAAGGGAAAGTTATACTGATGTAAAAACCCTAATCACTGGATTATTAGGTTTGTAGGATATGATATATTCTTCCTTTCTTTTTCTTTTTCCTACCTCTTTTTAAGGTTGCATCCAAGATTGAAGCAGTTATACAAAGTATAACTCATTTCACATTACTTTCCAAAATTGGTTTCTCTTCTTTTTTTTTTTTTTTTTTGGTGGACTAAAGGGAGCTCTAAGGCTCAAGAAGAACTACAAGAGACGATTGAGCGCCTAGAAGCAACAGAGCAGTAATCACTAAAAATCAAAATTAGTATCTATTAATGATCAATGAAGCATATAGAAAATACAAACAATAAATTGATGACGGCCATATTTGGTGAGTGTTATTTAGAAGGAAAGCTATCTCCTATTATGCAAACCACAATATTATTTTATTCTATTTGATCTCATTAAAAAAAATTCTTTAATGTCAATATGAGTGATATGTTTTTGAGACTTAGAACAACGTTATGAGAAACATTAATACCAATAGCCATAATAACTTAACATAAACAAAGGCATTAACGTAGATTTTTTTCATGAAGATTGTTAGGGATAGTAATCATTTTCCGGACATCTTAGCCTAGAAAGGAGTTCTCGCTAATTAATCATTATGTCGCTATTGATTTTCTTTTTTTGTCATTTTTGAGATCTTCTCACCTCAAGAAGGATTCCACCTTTATTTGTTTCATTCCCGAGGTATTTCCATTTAGGTCAAAGGCTCTAAGTTTTTTCACTTATCACTTCTAGATTAACTAGGGTGTATTCGAAAAGCATATTGGCTTAAGTTTAGGATCGCTTAGGTTTGATAAATTTTTTCCGGCTTTACACTGATTAATAAAATTAAAAAATTTACTATTAATAAACTCATCAACAAGGTATAAAACTTAATTACGCTCTGTATATGGGTCAATCCACCTATGAGTATAGCATATGGACAAAATTCACGTATAGCATATGTTTTAAGTTTTAGGTTAAATAGATAGAATAAGAGAATGAAAGGACAAGACAGGGCAGGATATGACCGTCAAATGTGACAAAGCAGACACAACAATGTCAAAACTTCGTAAGTAAGAAATAAGAATAGAAAGAAGAATAGCAAGAACAAATTTAGTGCTGTATAATGAACAAAAGACAGTGTTTTATGGAGAAAAACTTATTTAGACGGTCCACGGATCCACTTATGGATCAAACTAATAAAATTAAATATTTTTATTAAAATGAGAGTATTTTTAATCATACACTTAAAAAAAAAAGATAAAATCGAAATATTTTTTAAAGAATTCTTAATTTTATTTATTTGGTTCATAAGTTTAATCATAGACCCGGTCGGTGTACGAAAGTATTTTCTTATTTTATATATTGAATTGCATCAATATGTCCATTTTATTGCTTTTTAAGCACAAGATGTAACGTTTCCTCAACTGGCCTCAAAGCTATCAACCCTAGTGTCCTATACTATAAGACAAACACTGGATCAGAAGCTGCCAGTTTAATGACCAAATACTATAAAGTAATCTATAGCGTGAGATCTTGGGGCAGTAGAAACCGGACAAGAAAACGGCGTATCTCTTTCTCCATTGTTTCCAAAATTCTTGGCTTCTCTTTAACTTGATACTTATCATTGGAACCTACTTTTGGCCATTCTTTAAGCTCATAGTTATCTGTTTCCTTTAACCTCTTCACCGATTTCTCATGTCTACTACAACTGCCTAGCTAACGAATTCTCTTGCTTTCATTTTCTTTTCCTAATTTTCGTTGTGATGGGTTTAACTGGTAGCCAACCGTAACTAACTACTAACTAACATGCATCATATATGTATACTTCAGTTGAAAATGCCCGCTTTATGAAGATTTCTGCACTAAACCCTATGTTTTTTTTTTTTTCCTGAATTTGAAATAATAAATAATCATTTTACCTTTAAAAGTATATATATTTTGATCTTTTGGTGTGTATATATAATCTGATTTCAGATTATAGTATACATTTAAACTTTGTATTATTTTGATTATAGATTTTTTTATTTAATATTTTCGAGTTAAGTTGGTTTGTTTGGGGTGAATCTATTGGCTCAGATTTAAATATCTGAAAATGTTAAATTTTTTCTGATTTTATAAAAGTTAATAAAATAATTAAATTGCCTTAAAAAAAAAATGGTGTATGTGGATTGTATCGAATAGATTGAAGGTTGGTCACCAATTCTATTTATTCGTCAACTCAAACATGAACATGGATTTGAAAATTTCAAAATCAAAATAAATTTCAATTAAGGTTGAAATTATAGTCAACGGATTTATTTGAATTGGGTTGATGTTAAGTCAAAACATATGATATCCAACAATAAAAATAGACTATATACAGATTGTGGTTCAGTCGGCAATATAGACTGAATATGTGGAAAGAGTTTTTAGTTCGACCCTCATTAAACATATTAGACAAAGAGCCTTACCTGTGACTAAACCCCGAACTGGATTAGGCAGTTCCTAATAATAAAATCTGGATACCGGTAGTTTAAAAAAAAAAAAAAAAAACTAACAATTTAAAACAAAAAAGAATCATTTGAATTTAATTGGGTTGGTTGGGTTGTCAATTTCCAGAAATTTGTTCAGAAATATTTGTAATGAAAGGAACATTGGAGTTTACCGCTAGGTATTTAATCAAATAGAATCGTCCAATTTCTATATAACCTATCATCATAATATCTATAGAGTTTTTGGTAGAATGTGTATTTGTCTGTCTTTATTTCTTTAAATCTTTCGAATCTCATTCAACCAAAAAAAACAAAAAGAAACAAATCTGAAAATTGCGGACAAAAAGAAAAAAAAAAGTAAACTTATCTTATATAATATCATATCATTAATTAGTTGAAATACATTACTCATGACAACTTCCAAAACAAGTAGCCGGTTTAGATAATTGTAAGGCCGGGCTCAAACCAATTTTAATGGGCCTGAAAGCCTCATGCTCTGACAATAAAATATACCTATTTTTATGTCCTAATTAAAAGCAAGAAACAAGCTCAATGTACTTCCTGAGCTAGTTTTCTCGCAACATTTTCTTTTCTTTCTCTTTTTTATTCAAAAATCCTGATATAAGAAACTTGTAATTGTAACATTTCTCTAAAGGCAGCTTGAGGGCTGAAGAAAACCATAAGCTTTACCATCAGCATTGATACAAGAAGCTTCCGCTGGCTTACTACCATAAGTGAGTTTCACGTCCTCCAATTGAATCCCAGTGCATGGATATTTCTTGCTACAATCAAATTTTACGGCAACTTCTGTTGCTGATGATCCATGGATGTCTTGATATGTCACGTCACTAATTTTAACGCCGGACTCCTGCCAAACATTTAGATATAGATTGTTTTATTTTAGGAACTTTTACATGAATAAATACTTACTAATTATTTAGGATATGTATATGTATATGTCTTACCTGGCCAGGGCAATTTTTTTCACCAGGACAGTAATTTTGATCAATCAGAATTGGGTTTTTGACATTGTTCATAACAGCATGTTGGAAAAGAATGTTTCTTGCAAATCCACTGCTGGGTCTGCCCCAAGATTTAATCCTGACACCATTTTGAGTGCCCGTAAATGTACAAGCCTTTACAGTCACATCTTGTACTCCAGCCTCATGGAGTTCCTTGCCTAAACTTCCAATGCTGCATTAATAACACATTTAGAATAAATATACGTACACGTATGTGTGTACATGTGGTTAAATATACGTATTGGTTTACCTGATTCCATGGCCAGGTCCACAAGCGATACTTTGAATCATTAAATTGGAGGTACCAGGGCCAATTGATATACAATCATCACCTGTGCCTATTTTAGAGTTCAAGATTGTGACAGCACTTGATTCTTGAACATGAATTCCATCAGTGTTAGGACTCTCTTCAGGAGCTGACACTTTGACATTGTGTACTTTGACATTCTGGCAGCGGTTTATCACAATGTGAAACTTTTGACTATTTTCTGATGCTAATCCCTCGATTTCTATGTTCTTTGAATTGATAAATTCTAGTGACTGCAAAATTAAATCAATTAGCCCGCATTAACTGGCTGCATAAAATTATAAACTAAATAAATAAACAATTTTAAAAAAATATTAAATTAAATATTAGTAACTTTTAAATAATTTATTATATTTATATTGACGTTTTGCACGGGAAATGGGAGATAGAGAAATTGAACCAACTTTTAGAAGAATGCTTTTGACAAAATGAACTTAATAACTTTAACTTACCGTGACGCCTTCAGGGCAACCCTTGCCGGACGATTTGCAAGACCACAAACCAGAACCTTGACCGTCAAGAATACCGCCGGAAACAGTAACTCCCTCAACATTCTCAAACAATATCCAATTCTTTTGATGGCCAATATCGTTATAATCTGATGGAGCCAAAAGAGTACCATCAATAGTAACTGCAATGTCTCTGTTCTTGCATGGACCCTGAAATGTAACTTTCCCAAGAGAATATTTCCCTTGTGGGACATAAAGAGCGGCAGGAACTGTAGATTTACAGGCTTGTTCCCATGCAGCCAGAAAAGCCTTTGAAGAGTCAGTTGATCCGTCGGGTCTAGCACCATAGCTTCGCACATTGTATGCTGTTGCTGGTGCCGCTATTGTAATAATTAACATAATTAATGTAGAAGCAAGAAGGCTCATTTTGTTGGCCATTTTCTTGTTTGGTTGATAAGAATATGTTGACGCAAGTGAAAGAAAGGAAGAGAAAGTGGGGAGTGGAGACTTGTGGAGTGGAAACCGTTTGAAGGGGGTATATATAGGAATTGGAATACAGTAATTCAGTTTTGAATAAACATTTATTGTTTATTATTTATTTATTTTGATTATACATAAAGGCACAATTATTTTTTATGGTTTTTTCTTTTTCATATTTCAATATTTGGAGTGGGAGGACTTTTCTTAAATACTTTGTGTCCTGCTCCAAGTGTGGAGATATGTATACTAACAAAAAAAAAAAAAAAAGTCATAATCTCACGGTATTAAAAAGGAATCTGATATTGTGAAGCAAAAAATGACACGAATATTGTGAAGTATTTCAAAGCTAAATAAAGCATATAGTAAGACTGTAATTATGCTTCGAGTCGAATTATACTGTCTCTGGTCGGACACGGGTGGTTTACGCTAAAAACAAAAAGCATACAGTAAGACTCAATACAAAAAAACACAATTTGCTAATTACTTAATTAGCGCCAAGAGTCTGCTCATGACTTAACTACTTACTATTTTCTTAAAGAATTATCTTATTACTCTTTAGTCTTGTCTATACCCATATATTTCCAATTTTTTTTTATTAGTAAATAAAATATTTTGTTAATTTTTTAACATATCCAGGAAAAAACTTAACATTTAAAAGCAACTAGACCCAAGCCATTAGTTTTATTAAAAAACGCCCGAATCTATCCTATGAATATTAAGTGAAAAAACCTCAAAGTATATCAGTATAAAAAGAAAACTCCAAAAATGTCTAACTACTTAATATCTTTGTTCTAGGCTTCATAGAATAAAAACTCTTGAGATAAGAAAATTTATACTTGGAAGCATTACAACAAAGATAATTAATACAAATAATCCTTCAAGAAGATTACAAAGAAAGAATTCTTCCATAGCCAACATGATAAATGCAGCAAAAAAGAAATCAAAGAGTAAGAGAGCCGCCCATTCAACTTTGATTTCCAAATTGGTATAATAACTTTGATTTATTTAGAATTTCCAAAATTTTAATACATAGAAAATTTCCTGATTGTATGGTCAGCTCAGCTGTTGAAATCAGGGACTCCTAACAGTAACTTTTGCTTCTTTTTTTTTTTTTTTTCACTTTTGCGTTCTTTAGTCAAGTAGAGGGAACCGAACCCACCAATAAGAATGTTAAAGCATAGTGTGGTATGGCAGGAAAAATTGAAATCGCGTTACATATTATTATATATTTCTTTTAGTTTTTCTTTTATTGGCTATTTTCATCATAGACTATTAATACTTAAAATGCAATTTGAACCCAAGAACTGGAAATTAAGGAAAGAATATGTGTAATTTAATTATGATTTTTTGGAATAATTACTCGATTAATTCTAAAGTAAAAAAGGTAATTATATACGAGTCTTGACTAGAATAGAAAAACCAAAAAGAGTTGCCTAATTGTAGCCCTAATTTCCATTTAATTGAATTTAAGAAACGTAAAGATTATATAATCTACGGTGTTCTTCAGTACTTCGTTGAAATGTGATTTTTGTTTTACCAAAAATTATTAATTTCAATAAACATTTGGTTAATATAAAAAAATTATAATAATTAATTAAAAAAGTTGTTAGGAAAAAAGATCGAACGTGGGGCGTGGTTGGAACGTGACAGGTGGAGTAGAAATCGGCGAAGCAATCAGCGGGTCTACGTATTTCCGAAAATTACGGCTCTAATTAATTTCTACTGGTTATACATACATATATAACTTAAAGAAGGGAAATAAATGGGTCATACAATCTGCTCCTTAACCTAACTACTTAACCAATTCTACGTAACAGTTATAACTAACCTAGGTATTTCACAGTGGTTACTCAAGTCAACTTTGTTAGTTCCATTATTGGGATTTGGTCATTAGCCCTTCTTTAATGGAAATAACAAATAATTAAAATATTTTAGATATATGGTAAAATATTTTCAACTTTATTATTATTATTATTATTTTAATTTGTATACGGATTTTCACGCTCAGATCAATAATAAAGTTTGTATAATAAATTTTAATTTTATGATATTGAAATTAATATTATGATTAAGAGAAAAGAAAAGGCATTAAAAACTGATTTAGTTTCACAAAAAGACCTAACCTTTTCTTCATCCGTGGGTAAAGAGATTTGCTTGCATGAGTTTGAGGCAAGAATTGAGGGGCTTTCAATGCTTCCAAGTCGCAAAACAATATTGGTCAGTTGGCCAGAAAATTCATCAATCAGATAAAGCCATGTGACCCGTAAACATTGGCGCACAAATTCATCTTTCCATTATATCACTTTACCGCCAACAATTTATTTTATATTTTTTTATCAGCAAAATAAATTTTTATTTTGTATGAATGAAACACTATAGATCAAGGTATTCTTTTGTATTGTTATCTGTTGTTGCTCCAAAAAATATGATACTCTCTTTGTGCGGTTAAATTTGATAATTTTCTATTTTTAAGTTTATAATATAAATTTTATTTCTATCAAGTGCAATTTTATTAATCTCTGTGGCTTTAGAGAATTCCACCGACCGATTATATAAAAAACAGTGATAATTCTTGATTTTTCATAAAAATTAAATGAATAATTAAATTCCTCAACTTTAGAAAGGAAAAAAAAAAAAAAAAACTTGGCTAAAATGAGTTCATGAATTTTCTAGAAGATTATCTTCGTTTTGAGTCGTGACTCTTTTTTTGATTTGGCCAATGGCCACCATAACTTGATCCTCTTATCAGCAGTCCAACAGAGGGTACTATATGAGTACATGACTATTAAATCCAACAAATGAATCTGAACTGAAGTACAGTGTGAAAAGACTATGGAGGTTGAAGCCAACATCATCACTACGTCACCATGATATCATGCATATTAATTTGATTTGCAGCTAAATAATGTTGAAAAAGAATACTCCATAACTACAGATCAGACAATGTAAGCCGCAATTCCTAAAAATATTGAAAATTCGAGCTTAACAGAATGTACGGTGGATTTATTAATTAAACTATTAATTACTCATTTCTCCATAACCAGCGGAATCCTGGTCCTCCTTAATTAATGGATTAGTTAAATAATTAATTTTGAAGCATATCTATCAATATCATTTAAATGCAAACATTATGATTATCTTAACTTTTATCGGGAAATATAATAGATAAAAAAAGTTCCTTTTTTAATTTAAAAATATTCTGAATCTATTTATTAAATTAATTAAAAATATATTTAAGAACCACTGCTTTTTAAGTAGTTTTTATTAACGCTATTTTGTTTAGTAACATAACGTTTGAATTAATTTTTAAATGTTAAGATATCGTCTTGTAAAAAGTTAACCCACGTAATCTTTAACTTTTAGCTTTTTATGAAAAGTTAGTCATATAGCTAATCGCTAAATTCTATTAAAATAACTAATAATTACCAAAACGGTTAATTTTACCTAAAAAAAAAATACTAAGAGTCTATTCAACAATAACTTTTCATAAAACGCTAAAAATTAAACATTATAAAAATTAATTTTTTATAAAACGCTACCTTAACTTCTTAAATTTATCGAATATTATAAAAAATAGCATTTGTCAAAACACTAAAATTTATTTAAAAAACTGTTGTCGAACACTTTCTAATTAATCATCACTTCCAACTTGAACCAATTCAAAATCAACATTTTGAATCCAATCCCGATTTTTTAATCTGATTTTGTCTGGAGGGATAACCAAGTCTATTTCTGTCATCAAATTACGTAGCCAAGCTTCCATAATTTTGGTACATTGTTCAGAAACAAAATTGATGGTGGCATGGGTATCATATCACATTGGCCAGCCACTGGCCATAAGGCAAAAAGAAGCATGTTGCTTGCCTACCTCTTATGTTCATAGATCCTGTCTGGTTGTTTTAAATAACTAAATTGCTTGTCCTACAATGCATGTATGTTGGGTAGCAATTCCTAACATCCCTTAGTATCATCTCATCTGTTTTGCATAGTTAAGGAAGTTCAAACTTCCTGAAAGTCAACACGCATCGTCATTTTCTTAAAACATACAACTTTTTGCAACTAACTTTCAACTGATGCTATTTTTCTGAAATTATATACACATGAAGAAAATATATTAATTATGCGTATGAACTAAATCTTTTAGATTCTTTTTATTGAGAAGACTAATTTCAGAACATACAATTCTCATGTATATATATCAGTTAGTTTCTAATTAATACTAAAATAAAATAAAAAAACTTTTAGAATAAAATTTATTTATTATTTTTTTTCTTGTATTAAATAAAAATATTAAAATTTATGATTTACACTTCTTCAATAAAATTATACAACACTATGACGCATACAAAAAAAAATATAACTTTTATTTCAATAGTTTATAAGATATGAGTAACATATAAATATAATTTCCGTTTTTGCATAATTTTATTTAATATTTTGATAAATATTTTATTTTTTTGGAGGGATTATTATTTTTTTACTTTATATACATATTTATACTCTTTTTAATAAAAATAGATAAAAAAAATTACTATTTATGTCAACAAGATAATAGGAAAAAGGTAGTAGGAGAAACTGAGCCAGAGGCGGAGAGAGGGGGCCATGAATGTTAGTGGATCCCGTCCCGAAATCTAAAAAATTTTTCAGAAAAAAAAAAAAATGCTCTCTAACTTATTTTTTAATTTTCTTTCGCACCTCTGGCCTTCAATCCCGTCTCCATCACAATAAAGTGGTTGAATTGGTAGCCTTCAATTCTGTCTCCATCGCAATAAAATGATTCAAGTGATAAGATAAATCAAACCTATTTGATTGATCGAATGTATTTAAGAGAAGGATAACCGTGATCTCAAAATGAAATTAATCTAATATTTAAAAAGAATGATTTTTTTTTTTTTTTGAAAATAAAAAGAAATTGGAATGTGAATCCTTTGTTGTTGTCAAATTTGGCACATTGGAGTGGGTCAAATAACACAAAAACCATGAATTAATTGCACGTTGCCGTATTTTCAGGGATCCCTGTTTCAGGTAATTCTTGCTTGTGGATAACATTTTCATTACGAAGGTTTTTTGGTATGTAGGGTTAGGCACATGACAACGTCCATTGCTGATAGCACTTATAGTCTATCATATTATTAATTAAGCTGTCAACAGCAAAAAAAAAAAAAAAAAAATATATATATATATATATATATATACTGAAATTTAATTACATAGTACAAAACTTATGTTGCTTGTCTTTTTATTGGATAAAAATTTTCTTACAAATAGTATTAGGATTTGACGTTCGGTGGAGACTTCTGTACTAGCATGAAAGAATAAATGCTCTCAAAATTATAATTATTATTAGAATTTGTAGTAACATATTTTTAAATTAAATAAGTTATAATTCAATTAACATTTTCAATTATTTTAAATGTTACCGTCGATATATCAAAAATAAAAAATTCTTATATGTTTGACTAGTGGTTGAAGTGGTAAGATATACTTAAATTTATGTTTAAAAAAGTTAGATATTCAAAATCACTTATGAAAAATAGTGGTCACAAATTCTAAAATATATCCTAATATAGGGATACTCATGGTAACATAGAAAAAGAAAAAAAAAAAAAAAAAAAACCTAAAATGGGTCTAGTTCGTTTAGTTTTTCAACCACCAATCGGTTTGATTAGTGATAACCATTTGATCTCGGTTTTATATATAACTAACCGAATTAGATTTTTACACGTAAAGATAGATGATTCGGTTCAAAATAACTGAATTAAATCTAAACCAATTGATTTAATTTATAATAATCAAAATTTGAACTGTTTGAGATAATTTCGGTTGCTATATAAAAATATTTGACAAGACCGAACTGTATCAATTCAATTTGTTTCGATTAACTCAAATGCTCACACTAGCAATAATAGAGTTAAATATCGAATTTCTAGTCTTTCTTTTTTCATTTTCAGAAAAGAAAAAACATGCAATTTCACATGGCAGAGCTGATGATGAAGTTAATATTCCTCAAGGTCAAATTACTCACCGTTGTCTTCATAGGAAAATTGAGGGATCTTATTAACTTGAGCACAAAGGGTAGAAAGCTAGGTCTTTGTGCATGCTGACTTATGCACCTAAAGCATGAATCATTAGGGTTAATTCAAAGTATAATTACCAATAGTCAATTTCTTCTCAACAATTAAAGTTTGATTATCAAAGTTCAGCTGTAATCAACTAACCATTTCCTTTGATTGGGGACCAATTTTAGGTCACCACATGGTGGTTTTTTGTTTTTTCAACTGCCCAAATGAAAATGGTTGAGCACTATTGACGCACATTTGGACTTATAAATCTTTCTAAGGCTTGGTTCAAATCCATTTCACTATCGTTTACAAGGAATGGTTGACCTTTATGTGGGTTATAAATTTGGAATATTTCATTCCTAATTATTTCTTTTTTTTCTCTTCTAATTTACCAAACTTTTATTAAGAAAAAAAGAAAAACTAAAGTCTTCGTTTAAAGGATAATAGAAAGAAGATTATTGGACGGTAGCCCTTTGCTTTGACCATTAAATGTCCGGCAGCTTTTAATGTTGGATAGGTTATCTAGCTTGTCAAATCGGATCAGAAATTTTAAGGTCTAGTTTGGTATTATAAGTGTTTTCTAATGAACATCTCCAACTCTCGTTTTAGAGTTTATAACTTTTTCCCTGTATAAATATTTTTTTTATACAGTTTAAATCCTTAATTTTCTAATAAGTGTTTTTTTTTTTTTTTTTTTTATGATTTAAACCCCTCTTTTTAGGTTTGTGCATAATCGGGACTCATAATTTCGCGTCAGAGTTGACTTATCAAAATTTAACAACCTAAGAGAAAGATCTCATGGCTGCTCCCTCACCTCTCTTCTTTTTATTTAACGGAATAAAATATTTTTACCGAAAAATTAAAATGGAAAACTTCATTAAATCAGTTAATATTAATTGTTGGAGGATTATTATTAACGGATCTCGGTCTCCTGTGAAAACTATTAGTTAAACAAGGGTTCTTAAAATTGAAACAAAATATATTGATGCAGACTGAAATGACATAGCACTTAATGCTAAATCTAAATATGATCCATTATGCATTAAATCCTATTGAATATAAGAACTGAAGTTTAAGAACTGAAGTTTAAGAAAAACTTAGAATGACATACGAGGGCACAAATCAAGTGAAAGAAATCTAGAATAAATATCATTTAGAGAGAATATGAAAATTTTATACTTAAGAAGAAGAAATTATTACTACATTAAATTCCAGATTCACTAACATAGTAATCCTTTAAAAGCTCTTGAAAAAGATATTTTAGATGATAAGCTTGTAAAGAAAATTCTTAGAATTCTTCTTAAAAAATGGGATTCCTTTGGAGTTGTTATAAGCTATATTTGGAAATTTGTTCTATAAATACATTTTTTTTTTTTTTTTTTGAGTATTGGGGGAGGGGACGAGAACCTGGATATTTTTTTTAATATATTAGTAATCCTAAAATTTATTTTAGGATTTCTAGACTTTTCTAACTTATTTAGGATTCAAAAATTAAAACCTAATTTTTTAACTAAAACAAAATTCAAAATTCAAAAAACAATAAAAATCAAAAATAAAATATATTAATAAAAAAATAAAAACACCCATTTCATTCAAAATTTACATAAAATTTAACAATAGATTTATTCAAATACGTTAAAGAAAAAATAATTGACTTTGCAAAAGTTAGGTGCATATATACTACATTCTAACTATAAAAGGTATTTTTTCCCCTAATATATTCATAACAAATATATTTTGGAATTCTAATTAATTTCGGATTTCGTTCGAATTCCTAATTTTGAATTTTGTTCTAATTTTGGATATTTTCATATCTAATTCTCTACTAAAATTAGCTAAAAAGATATATTAATACCAACTAATGTCCTAAAATTAGCTTTCTTTCCAAATATATTAATAATAACTATGTTTAGAGATTTCTAAATAATGTCCTAACTCTAACTAATTTCAGAATTCGTGCTATTTATGCTCTTTTTTTTTCTAATATTTTATTAATCCTAAATTTATTTTGGTATTTCTAACTAAAATAAAAATTTCTAACTAATAAAACATTTCAAAATTAAAACCTAATTTTTCAGTAAAATATAATTTAAATAACAAAATAATAATAAAAAATATCAAAATAAAAATAGTAATGACAGAAAAAGTTTCATACAAAATTGACATAGAAACTAAATTAAAAATGGAAAACATAAAGACACAAAACATGTGCATAAATTAAAAAGAAAAAAAAGAAGGGAGAGAGCGGACATAAAAGAAAAAATAAAAAATCCAAAAAAAAATTTTGAGAGCTGGCCGTCGATGAAGCGTAGGCCTGAGCGTAGGGGGAGAGAACTGCCGCCGAAGGAGAAGGAAAAAAATGAGTAAAGAAAACGAAAAGCAAGCGAGAGGAGGAAGGAGTAGGCATGGCCGGTTCATTGAACTGCTGGTTCCGGTTCACGGAACTGATGGTTTAAAATTTTTAAAATGTTGAATTTGAATCGGTCTTTAAATTATTGGTTTCGGATGGTTCCGATCCGATTACGGTTCCGGCCGGTTCTGGTGCGATTCCGACGAACCGACGGTTCCGATAACGGTTTCCAGCAATATATATATATATATATATATATATATATATATATATATATATATATATATATATATATATATATATATATATTAAAAAAATCTGTATTAACGTTATATCTTTCTTTCGAAAATATTAATATGAGTTTAAAAAATATTAATAAATTTTATTTTAAATAAATTTTAGAATGCTTATACTCATATGAGAGTAAAATTAATTAATTTTATAAAAATAAATTATCACTTTATCTTGTCTAAATGTTATTAATTAAATAAATTATAAGAAAATTTTGAAAAATGCTTCAAAAGAATTTAATTTTAAACTTAGTAAACAACTTAAAAGGGTAAAAAAAAAGTTGAAAACAATATAAGTTTACACTAAATATTTCTCTCTCTTTTACCATTTTACTTTTTAGATTTTTAACTTTCAAAGTAAAGTATATTTAAAAAAAAAAATCTTAAGTAAAGTATTTCATGTAGTAAAATATTAATGAGACTTTTAAAGATGTATAAAATATGCTAAGTGATTATCATTTTGAAAATAAAAATAGAAAATTTTAGGTTCGAACCGGACCGGAACAGTCGATTTAAGGCTGGTTCAAGTTCAAATTTTAACATTCACATAAACTTTGACAGGCCGTTGAACCGCCGGTTCCGATTCAAAACTTTGAACCAACGATTTCGATCCAGTTTCGGTTCATCTACAGTACGATTCAGTTTTTGTTCAAAATGAACCGTTGGCCATGCCTAAGGAGGCTATTTTTTATATTGTGAGGCCCATACCCGAGTTGCCAGGTCCAATCCGCTAAACGGGTCGAAACACTCATTTGGATTAGGTGCATGGAAATATTTTTGCGAGTCGCTACTTAATTTTTATTATGAGATAAATTTAAGAAAAAACTTATTTGACTCCATTTAAGAAAAGTGCACTGATCGATGAAACCGAAAGGAATTTGGGGGACTAGATTTTCGATTTAAATGATTAATTATTTGGCCTTAATTAATATCCAATATGATAAAAAAATAATTAAGATGAAGATGATGGCATTTATTTAAAGCTATGAAGTAAGCAAATAAATAAAGCATTAAAGAACGCAAAAAAAAAAAAAAAAGAAAAATTATAAAATAAAGAAGTATTACCTCTAGCCCTTGATTGAGATTCTAGGTAATCACACGTCTCTTATTCTAAAAATTAAAAAGAAAAAAGGAAAAATGAGTTTTAGTGGATTTTGGTATGCAACTCGAGTTTAGAAAGTCGAATCTGTCTACATATCCCGTAAGATAGTAATCCAGACCGAATGGTTCTTTCCCATTAAAAAAATGGGAGTTTATTGACTTTTAATTTCGAAAGATGCATCATTAATTTTCGATTATCATGTTTTAGGCATTAACTTATTGTCATAAAAAAGATCAATTTTTGCATTAATTCACCGGTCTTGAGATTGAAAATTGATTTTAGCATTAATTTGTTAGTTTTTGAATAAAAGAAGGGTTTAGTAGCTATTAGATGAAGAGAGCAATAATGGATCTATAAGCAACAAAGGACTTACCTAAGCCTTTTGACATAGACCACGAGGTTCATCGAATCGGAGGACTGACCAGCTAGACTCTTTCTTCTTCGGTGGACGAGCGAGGTGAGGACCTTTCTGTCTCAAAGTTTCAATTTGATTTCGATCTTCAGAATTAATCTAAGCTAAGTGAAATTTTGGTGGCCAAGGAAGGTACAAAGTGAAAGGAGGCTTTTTGTGAAGGTTTGATGGACCAAGGTAGGAAAACCTAAAAATCTAAGCTAAAGAAAGATATTAGAGGGAAAGTGAGTTTAGAGAAATATCGTCCCTCACTTAGAACAATCAAGATGAGTGGAGAAGATGAGAAGAGAGTTAGAAGGCCAAAGAACCATTCCAAATAAGACTTTGAGAATGTACTTTATAAGGAGCAAGGTGAGGTTTATGTGTATTTTGGAGTGAAAATCAGCTCTTTATTTATAGTGGTTTAGCTAAAGGAGAAAAAAGGGCCTTTTCGATGTGGATTTCACGTATAATCACTGTTAAGAAGAAAATTGACCATCAACATGTTGGCGGTCAACCACCATCCCTGGGCTGTTAACCACCAATGTATGGGTGGCTAGGGTTTTTTCAGTCTGGTTTAACTAACTTAATTCAAGTGATTCATGGTCCAATTCAATTTTGATTTTTTCATGTGATATATCGTTAAAAAAAATCTACATGTCTAGTTTTTAACCTCCGTATCACCGAAAAATTCCCTTTATAGCTCGGGCTATGCTCAAAATAGTGAAGAAATATCATTTCTAAGCTCTTTTGATATGCCTTGGTTTCATGCATGGTTCATGGCCCGTTTTAACTTGGATTTCAACGTGCCATATAGAATGCAGTCACAGAAGATGGCTGTTAACTTATATCCTTCATTCATCTCAATCAGCATATATATATATATATATATACATGTTTACAGTTACATCAGATAAGCATAAGTTGTTTACAAATGATAAAGCTAACCTACAGCTGTATACATATTTAAAAATAACTAATTAACTTTAATCTTATCACTTGGTTCAATACTCTCCTGCAAGATGGAGGTACCATTGCGTACTCCAAGCTTGTACCTATTTGAGATGAATGCTGACTTTGTCAATGGTTTTGTTAGTAAATCAACCAACTGATCTTTAGTTGATACATGAGATATTCGAAATTTATTCTTTTGGATAAGATCCTGGACAAAATAAAGATCAATTTCAATGTGTTTCATGCGTGAATGATAGATAGGATTGTGGCAAGCATAAGTAGTTGAGATATTATCACAGTATAACATAGGTGTTGACACCAATATCCCAAGTTCATGTAATAAAGAACTTACCCAAACCACTTCAGATGTAGCTGCGGCCACTGCCCGATACTCTACCTCTGTAGAGGAGCGAGCCACAGATTTTTATTTTCTGGAAGTCTAAGAAATAGGAATAGTGCCAATATACAGAACATAACCGGTTGTAGAGTGTCTATCATTGGGATCACCGGCCCAATCTGCATCAGAAAATGCATGAAAAATAAGAGAAGATTGTGGTGTGATCATAATATCATAATCGATTGTACACTTCTGATATCTTAATAGCCATTTGCGTGCATCCCAGTGCTGAGCAGTCGGACTTTGCATGAATCGAGACAATCTATTGACAGAAAAGCAAATGTCTGGCCTAGGCCAGGTTAAATATTGTAGTACTCCAACTATTTTTCGTAATTCAGTAGGATTAACGTCCAAAGATTTGGGTCCATTCTTCACTAAACATGTTGATGTTGCAAATGGTGTAGAAATACGTTTTGCTCCATCCATACTCGACACAGCCAACAAATTTTGAACATAATGATGTTGGGACATAAACAGACCTCCTTTGGTATGCTGAATATCTATTCCCAAGAATAAACTCAACTGCTGCGGATCTTTTAGTTAAAACTTTGAAGATAGCCTGGCTATGAATGACGTTATAAAATTATTACAATTCCCAGTAAGCAACAAGTCATCCACATAAACAAGAAAGAAACAAGTAATACTGCCCTGTTTATAGATGAAAAGTGAATGATCACTTTTGGACTGGTCAAAACCAAACTCGAGTGCACAATCACGCAGAGCTTCATACCACGCACGTGGAGCTTGATGAAGGCCATATAATGCTTTTTCAAGTTTACACACATAAGTGGGTTTTTCAGAATCCACAAATCCAGGAGGTTGTTGCATAAATACCTGCTCTTGCAGTGGACCATGAAGAAACGCATTGTTGACGTCCAACTGACAACTGTTCCATCTATTCGAAACAGCAAAGGTGAGAACTATTCGAATTGTTGCAGGCTTTAATACAGGACTGAAAGTATCCCCAAAATCCACACCTGGTCTTTGATTGTATCCTTTAACTAACAGACGCGCTTTATACTTTGCAATGGAGCCATCTGCATTTCTTTTCACCCGAAATATCCACTTGCAACCCACCAAGTTCTGACCACTACAAGAAGGAACAAGCTCCCAAGTGCCATTAGCCATTAAAGCATCAAATTCATTAGACATGGCCTTTCTCCATTCTGGAGTTTTCAAAGCCTTTGATACACATGTTGGTTCAATGGAAGAAGCCATACGATGTTTGGTAACAGAATTAATAACTTTTGGCTTAAAAATATTATTCAGAGACCTAGTCACCATAGGATGAGTACGAATATTTTGAACACTTTGAACTGGAGCAGAAATAGAAGAAGACTCAGTACCTGAAGTTGAAGAAGACGCAGAGCCTGAAACACGAACAGACCCAGACTGAGACAAGTCGACTAAAATAGAACACTGAGAAGATGATTCAGACTAACTCGATGAAGAACTCGGTAAAACAGTGGGATTGACAGCTGAATCGGACAATTCGACGATGGGAGTAGTCGACTGAACCATAGAATGAAAAGGGGAAAGAATTAAATCATTCGATGGACTCAACACAATTTTGAATTGCCTGTGTTTGTACTAATTGGATGAGGTGCAAACGGCACCGTTTCCTCCCCTACTCCAAAGTCCTCATTTAAATCATACCATACAGTAGCACTCTGTTCTTTCTTCCACAATTTCACACATGGGAATTGATTTTCCACAAAAATCACATGCCTAGACACATAAACCTTCTGATTTTAGGGTTCATAACACAAATATGCGCTTTGGCTCAAAGAATAGCCCATTAAAACATATGGTTTGGACTTTGCTTCAAACTTATTATGAGTGTATGGCCGCAGAAAAGGATAACACAGGCAACCGAAAATTTTAAGTTTATTATAATTGGGTTGCTGATTAAATAACTGCTGAAATGGTGAGGACATATTAAGTACTGGTGTTGGTTGTCTATTTATGAGAAAAGTGGCTGCTTGAAAAGCATATGTCCAAAAATTAAATGGTAAAGCTACAGATTGAAGTAGTGTAAGACCTATTTTGACCAAGTGACGATGACGCCTCTCTGCAGCTCCATTATGCTACGGTGAGTGAGGTGGTGTCTGAAGATGACTAATTCCACTCTTTTGAAATATGGTTTTTAAACCAGTAAACTCACCACCTCCATCTGTGTATACAGAGACAATTCTGGTTTTGAACATATTCTCAACTAAGCTTTGAAAAACGGGAAATATATTAGCCACATCAGACTTTGCTTTTAATGGATAAAACCATATGTACTTAGTATAATGATCAACTAATATTAAATAATAACTGAATCCATCGATCGACTTAACAGGAGCAGGGCCCCAAACATCAGAGTACAATAATTCAAGAGGACGAGTCCTACAAAGTGAAGAGACACCAAAAGCGAGTCTATGACTCTTATTACAAGAACACGAATTGCAATTAAAACTGACAGATGAGTCGGATAAACTAAATTTAGACAAAATATAACGACAAACTCTTGGAGCAAGATGACCAAGGCGTTGATGCCAGACAAACGACGACCCACGAATAGACGAATGAGCAACAGGAGACCGAGTTTTGGTGATTGAGGAAAGACGATAGAGGGAATTTTTAATTTGCCCCTTTGTGAGTATCTCCCCTGTGAATAGGTCCTTAACAATAAAACAATCAAAGAAGAATTCAATAGAGCCGTTATTAGCCAGACAGAAAGCAGAGACTGAAATAAAATTTTCTTTTGCACTGGGAACACATAAAACATTAGCAAGGGAATAGTTTTTGAATGGAAAAGAAATTAATTGTGAACCAACATAAGTAATTCTTAAACCAGTACCATCAGTAAGGGGTCGCTCATCCAAACCTTCATAGGGAGCAGGTAAGGCCAGGTTCTGCAAATCATTGGTTACATGATACGAGGCACCGGTATCAAGAATCCAATTCTGAGGACTTTGGAGTAGCAGCATGATGAGCTCGTGGCATAGGAAAGTTATCTTTGAAATAATCCTTAGCACCGAAGCATTGTTTAGCTATATACCCAGGTCTTTCACAGATCTGGCAAATAACACGTGAGCCACTAGAACCCCTGCAGTACCGTGTTATATTTTCAGAAGAATTTTGATTGCCTCCATAGTTAATGCTCTTAGTCGAAATCCCCTGATTTTGACCTTTAGAATTTTGTCGAACATGTGTTCCTTTCTGTGCAACATTAGCTGTAATTGGCGAGGAATCAAACGAAGGATCGACCGTTTTAAGATACAGCTCGTGAGCTTGGAGTTTGTCCTGCAGCTCTTCAAAGGAAATAATAGTATCATGAGCTCGAACAATTGCTGCTATATCACAGTATTCAGGGCCCACACCATTTAGAACACGGACTACCAGATCAACATCTGAAATTGGATTTCTAGATAGTGCTAAATCTTCTGAAATTGCGTTCACCATTTGCAAATACTCAAAAATAGAACGAGATTCTCTTTTAAAATTGGCCAGCTTGTCTTTGAGAGAAAGAATCCTTGTAGCCGATTTATTGGCACAAGATTTCTGAATTTTTTCCCAAGCATCAGCAAAAGACTCGGTTGAAGAAACAATATGCATTGCGGAGAAGCTTATTGCTGCAATAATGGCAGCCAAGATGAGTTGGTCTTGACAAATCCAAACCTCATAGTCTTTATTAACTTCATCTTTATCATTAGTACAAACAATCAGAGATGGACATTTAAGGGATTGATCCACGTATCCCATTAGATTATGCCCGTTAAGAATAGGGACAACTTGGGCACGCCAAGCGGGATAGTTCTCCTGCGTCAATTTCAATGGAAATTGAGTCGCATTAAAAGAAATAAGAGTTCTTCCAGAGGAGTGAGTAATATTTGGAAGATTAGATGGAGAAGCCATTGAAACAAGACTAAACTCAGATTTGAACAAAAAATTTTACAAGGGAAAACGAAAACTAGTGGGTTTTCGGCTCTGATACCATAAAATGTAGTCACAGAAGATGGCTGTTAACTTATATCCTTCATTCATCTCAATCAACATATATATACATGTTTACAATTACATCAGATAAGCATAAGTTGTTTACAAATGATAAAGCTAACCTACAGCTGTATACATATTTAAAAATAACTAATTAACTTTAATCTTATCACTTGGTTCAATACCATATTGCTGGAAAACTTTCTAGCTAGTTCCAATGGTTTCAGGATTGCTTCTATATTCCATCTATGGAAAGAAGTATGAGTAAAAGAATAAACAAATATCATTTTGGACTCTAGGTTAATCTTTGATTCTTGATTGATTGGCTACCAGTTTGAAATCATACTTTTTATAATTGCTTTACCACGATATGAATGTGTAAAGAATACGTGTTCAGAGATATTTAAAAATTAACGAACGATTATTCGATCGTTATTTATCTAAAATCACTCGTTGTTTATTACATGCCACATGTTGTTCCATATCCAGACATTCCCGTCGTGCACTTGCGCCATATTTAGCAAGGGAAACTGCTCCTATTGCTAGTCTAAGCTAATATCATTAGTCATTCCATCACTAATGTCTCAGAAATTCCTGCCTCTATTTGGCCCCAAATTTAGCTACGAATTGTGAATCATGTAGCTATTTCTATGGAAAAATCTATCCTGTCGGTCACTAATTAAATCCTACCTAATATTATTGAAATAATACAGGTCTAAATTGTTGCAATTATGTCACTATTTAACAACTGATTCAAGTCGGTCCTAAAATCAATCACTAGTGGATTGGTGCTTTATTATTATTATTATTATTATTATTTTTTGCAGTGATGAGAGAAATTCCTGAATGGGTCATAATGCCCTGATGGGCTTATATTGATCTATTGTATACTTGTTAAGTGGCCAATTATCACTTGAGGAGGAAGTGTTACATTATGAAAAATTCGGAAAATGGCTATGGAAAATTTCATAGCTAATTTTAATAAATTCTGACTAATCATATAGAGCAATGAAATAGCTGCTGGAAAATTTCTATCCCTAAAATGCTTGTAGCTAATAATATTACGGTCTGTCACTAAATTAGCTACATAATTTCTATAGCAATAATGAATCCCATTTCATTTCAAAATATGTAGCTAATCGGTAACTAAAATTTTGGTCTTTAATCCCACGCTAATTTGCTATGGTAACTATTTCATTATTTTTTTATCTTGTTTTTTTTTTTTTTGAAAGGAATTATTTTTTTGTAGTGTTAGAATATACTTATAGATATAAAAAATTATATGGTGTTAATAAATAATGTGAATTAACTAAAATGGTTTAGATTATTTTCCATTAAAGGTAAACCTAATTCGGTATAAAATTTATTTATTAAATAAATTGTTGATTTTCACAATGATAACAGTTCTTAGATGATTTTTTTTATTAAAAATAAACATATCTCATTATAAAATTTAATTATTAAATGAATTGTTAATTTTTATAATAGTAACGGTTGCTATAAAATTGGCCTAGATTTCACAATAATAACAATTCCTATAAAAATGATGTATTTATTTTTTATTTTTTTGAGAGTTGACTTAATTTATATCAATAAAATACTAGAACAAATTTAACAAAAAGATCCATTCTAACCGAGACCAGTAGGTCTAGCCTGTATATTCAGAGTCTAGGATTTTAATGTTAAGTCAACAAACCTGAAGAAGAAACATCAGAATTTAAAACAGATAACAAAAATTGAGTATCCCTCCAAATAGTAGGGCAAGCATTGAAAATTATGGAATTATCATATACAATCTAGCATCAGGGCCAAATGAACAAAAAAACATCTACTTAAAGGAGTTTTTTTTTGCAAAAACTTAGATTATTTTTACAATTGTTGACAAATAAGTTCTGTTAATTTTATCAACTGTGAAATCTTTTTCTTGATAATTATTACTTCCCATCACCAATTAACCTCCCTGTAATGACTGATTCAACTAATAAATAAAAATGAAATAGAAAGAGAGATATCGATAAATTGTTAAAGATGAAAGAGCAGAGCTAGGTGAATGCTGATGATGAACAAGGTTGATGGTGGTAAGTTTAAGCGATGATAAAGATCAGTTAGAATCAGAGAAAAGTTTTTGTTGGGTTCAAATTTTTTTCACAACTGTGCTTCGAAATTATAGAAAAAATTTGTAATGCCCTAGCAGGAGACGACATTGTTCATGCTAGGATTATTAAAGTAGAAAATTCACTTAGCCCTAATATTTCTAAGCAAGGGGCACACATCTGCAGTTTAACAATCACATCATTCTATATTAGATGGTACAGTGAAAGGATGCTACAATTGCTAAGAAAAAAAAAATCATGTACCAATTAACAAAATTAAACAAATTGGCCACAATTGTTAAAATAATAAAGGTTGAGGCTTTTCTTTTTTAAAAAATTGTCAAAGTTCTCTAGTGTGTGCCATAGAATGCACTTAACAGTGGAAAATTTTATCCAAATCGGTTTCATGCCCCACTCATGGACCAAACCAATGAGAATAAGGTTTCTTATTGAAAAGAGGGTATTTCTAATCTTAAACTGAAAAAAAAAAAAATCAAAAAATCGAAATATTTTTTAAAAAATTATTACTGTAATTGGTTTGATCCATAAGCTTGGCTATAGACCCGGTTTAGACAAGTAATTTCCCTAAGCTACAATATGTTAGAAAACAAATTAGTATAAGATAAAATACAACTAAAAGATTTGGCAGTAATTATAAAAACGGTTTAAGTGCATAACTTTTTCTCTTTATTTATTTGGCCTAATATTAGATTACATATGGGTGTTCGATGATAAAAGCAATATTTATTAACTCAATATAGTTTACTTCTAAGTTTTAGCTTAAAATATGATAGTTAATAATAACGATCACAAGTAGGGATGGAAGCGACACGAGTATTTAAGGGTATCCAATCCAATCCGTTTATTACGGATTTGGATAGTTATAAATGGGTTTAAAATGGGTATAGATAGTAAAATTACTATCCGTGACTGATTCGAGTAGAATACGAATTTCAGTCAATGGATATCTGATTCCCGTTAAGTTAAATGGGTAGCCTTGTGGGTATCTACGGATAGTTATCCCCATTTATCTATAATAATAATATATTTATCATATAAATGTTCGTTCAAAGATTTGAACTTTTGACCTTTTTTGAAAAAATATGAATATTTAAATAATGGTGGTGTATTTGGATGAATTTATAGTTTATATGTTGTTGTTAATTTAAGAAATTTTTATCCATATGTGGATGTTTCTTGGAATAACCTTAACTTTTTCTTTTTTATTTAAGAATCTTTTTTACTTAAGATTCTAATGTTAATGATTACTAGTTTTAATTTTTTTTAAAAAAATACTACTGGTTTGAATTTTTAATTTAAATGATATTTAAAATGGATTCTAATTTGGGTTATTAAAAATTTGTGGAAATCCTACCCGATTTAAACGAGTGTTAAACGGATATGAATAATAAAATAATTAACAGATTCGGATATGGATAAGTAAATAGATAGTTAAATGAGTTTTTAATGGGTATGATTAGTATAATTTTAAACGGATACAAATACGGATAATTTAAAATTCGTAGGCATCCTCCCACTTCCATCCCTAATCATAAGCATACACTAAATCCTTTCTTCAAGAGATTTTGGTGTTATGCTATAGGAAATTACTTGTCTAGATCAGGTTCATGGGCGCCACTTATAAACCAAAATAATGAAATAAAGTATTTTTTAAAAAGCGTTCGGACTTTAGTTATCATTTTTTTCCAAGTGTATAGTTAGAAATACCCTCATTTCGATAATAATCATTAATTTCATTGGTTTAGTCCACTAATGGGGCCATAGATCCATCTAAGTAAGTTTTTTCCACGTTAATAAATCATTGGTCTATCCAAATTCCTCGCATATTTCAAATTTTTGTACAAATTGGCTTATTATGGATTTACTTCTATAAAAATGCATGGATCTCCAATCAATACACACATATACAAAATTTACGAGAGATCCAATAACTCAGTATATGAATTATGAATGGACTATACAGCATGTGTGATGCAAAGCATTGAAACTCGAAACTTTGATCACTTTCCACCTTCCAATCCATATGTTTTATTGTCCTCCCTTTTGGTCCTATATTATTTCCTGATTTTTGCATGAAATGGTTAAAATAGCTTATCTTAAATGATGTTGCAGTTACTAATTTTGTTTTATTTCATCTGTTTTTGTTAAAGTAAATACATAAATAAATTATTAAACTAAAATTTTTAACAATATAAGTGAGTCTCAGTTTCAAATTAGACTTTCTAATTAGTCGTTAAAAGAAAAGTTACATTACATTCTCTTTCACAACTACATGGATGCATATAAATATTTTCTCCATGACTTAAGTATCTATTTTTTTATTCTTAATAAAACCTAATACAGGAACGGTACTATGTGCTTACAAGACAGCTTGCCGGCTGAACATTGCCAATAGCTATTCCATTAGCATTGTTGCATGTTGCTTCAGCTGGTTGGTTCGGGCACGTGAGCTTTATATCTTGTAATTGAATCCCAGTGCATGGGTACGTTTCACTGCAGTCAAATTTAAGTGCAACTTTTGTTGCTGATGATCCATGGATATCAAGGTAGGTCACATTACAAATTTTCACTCCAGAACCCTGTTTTCAATAATACATTAAATTTATTTCAATAAAAATTACGTTTCAATAAGTATGTTCATTACCATAAATTCATTAGCCTACCTGGATCGGGCAATTGTGATTGCCATCGCAGTAATTTTGGTCAATTATAATCGGATTTTTAACGTTGTTCATGATAGCATGTTGGAAATGAATGTCTGTAGCAAAACAATTGCTAGGTCTCCCCCAAGTCTTGATTCGAACGCCATTTTCAGTACCGGTGAATGTACAATTTGTAACAGTTACATTTTTCACTCCATTTTCTTGAGCTTCCTTTCCCAAACTTCCAATGCTGCACCAATCACGCATTTTATATTGTTATTACAGATATATAACAATGTCTGGATTGAGATTCGTTATATATTAATAGTTAAACTTGGCTTGGGTAATCTTTATTTTTACCTAATTCCATGTCCAGGTCCACATATAACTTTTTGAACCCATAAATTAGAGGTGCCAGGACCAACTGATACACAGTCATCTCCTGTTCCAATAGTAGAATTGAAAATGTTGACATTGGTTGATCCTGCAACGTGAATTCCATCGGTGTTCGGGCTCTCTTCGAGGGCTGAGATTTTCGCACCTTGCACTGTGACGTCTTGGCTATCGAAGATGACAATGTGAAACTTTTGGCTATTTACTGATGTTAATCCCGTGATTATAATGTTGTTTGAATTTATAAATTTAAGTGACTGCACATGCAAACCAAATATAATTAGAATAAGAATGACATTTTATAGACCTATAAATTCTTCCTACAATTGAACTTCCCGAAATGAAAGGTACAAATAATCGAATTTAAGCCTTAAGCAAACAGGGACCTTTCATGCACGTTCTTGAAAGGGTATAAAATTAACTCTAGCCTTTAAGATTATCTTTTTAAGTTTTGAAAATAAAAATTACCAAATGCAAGATTAAAAAACTAATAAAAATTAAATCACGTAACTTACCGTTGCACCGTTAGGGCAACTCTTGCCAGAGTTCTTGCAAGACCACAATCCAGAGCCTTGTCCATCAAGAATACCACCAGAAACTGTAACCCCATTAACATGTCTAAATGCTATCCATTCCTCTGAATTACCAATCACATTATAATCTGAAGGAGCCGAAAGGGTACCATCTATCTGAAAAACAATAGCATTGTTCTTGCAAGGACCGTCAAATGATACTGTCGTGCTTACAGCAAATTTCCCTTGTGGAACATAAACGGTGGCTGCTTCTGTAGAGGCACATGCTTGTGTCCAAGCAGCAAGCAAGGCCTTGCTTGAATCTGTCTGGCCATCAGGTTTGGCGCCATATCTTACGATATTGAATTGTAAGACAGCCATGGCCATAGATGAGGTAAAGGAAATTAAGAGAAGTACAAAAATGTTGTACTTCATTGTATGAGTCATTTATGTATGATAAGGGAGAAAAGATTGTTGATAAGAGAGATGAGGGATTGGAGAAAAAAAAAAAAGATAGCGTTTAGTGAGACTGTGAGGAGTTAGAACTAGATGTAGTATTTATAGGCATTTAACCTTTTTCTAAAAAAAAAAAAAAAAAACTTAACAATTCATTGATAACTAATACAGATTGAGTATACGAACGGTAATATTCCTATAGGAATAAGAAATATAAATATAGAAAAATGAAATATTTTCTTTGGAGATATTCTTGATCTTGGTATAAAAATTTAACCTCTTTTTATTTTCAGAAAGTAACTTATTCTCGAAAATTATTTTTAAAAGAAAATATAAAACATATAAACACTTTATTATATAAAAATAGAAAATAATCATCATCTTTTTTGTTTTTAGGGAAAGTTATATTATCATCTTTCCTTTTATTGTTCCTTCCACCTAAATTTTACAATATATTCATAAATTAAGGAAATTGAATTTTGGACTGAGTACATGAATTCATCCCTGAATTTTGTTACTTTAACATTATGGAATTTTTTTTAACTTTTATTTTGACCTATTAAACACTTCATTTGATAAAACTACACATATTAAACACTTCAATTTTCAAAATTATTTTATATAATCCTTCAATTTGTAAAATTAGATCAATTAAACACTAATTAAAAAATTAAAATTATGAAAATTATTGTTTTAAAAGTCATGCTAACTATGTATCAAGTCGATATTTTACAGATAAAATTCAAAAATCCTAAAAATTTTTTCTATGAGTGTCAAAAGGTATGCGATATTATCAAAATTTTTAAGTTCAAGTACACGATAAGTTATTCGCAAAGTTCAAAGTACCATAAGGTTAAACTTATAAAGTTTAGGGGGTGAACTTATGTATTCAACCTTTAATTTTGATCGATTAAATTGTGCTATATAAGACACATATTAATACAAATATATTCAATTATTATGATATAACACGTTACATTAATAAACCATAGAGCACATTGAAGAATTCTTTTTCTCAATAAAAGCGATCATAAAATTTATTATATGCTCATAAGCTTTATGAAAAAGTAAAATGTTAAGGGACCCCCTAGAGATGAGATGAGATGGCAAGAGTCCCTTCTCCTTTAACTAAAGGTCTCGAGTTCGAGTTTTGGATATGAAATCTTTTTAAACACTCGGGAGAGAGTGCTTTGCCCTCTTTTGTGGGTCTGCTCGGTGCAAATCCGGATTAGTCGAGCCAATCGACTTCAGATACTGGATGGTTAAAATCGAAAAATAAAATGTCAAGGTAATTTAATTTAAAATAGAGATAAATTAATTTGATCGGTTATATTGATTTCTTATTTAAATCTAGATTGTATTGGCTGAAAACTAAAGAAAGCTTCCATAATTGAATATATCTAATAATTGAAATTAATATCTTTCTTAATTAAAATAACAGAATCCTACAATTGTTAAAATATATTTAAAAAAGTTTAGTTTTTTTATTTAAGGTCTACTTAATTATCTATAACAGTAATAATATACTCTATTTTAAAATATAATATTATTTAATATAATAATGACTTGTTATATTAAGAAAGCATATAATATGTTAAAAGATTTTTTTTCCTCGATAAAGGAGATCATAAAATTAATTACACGTTCGTAGGCTTTAGCAAAAAGTAAAATGTTAAGTTTATTTAATAGAGACAAATTAATTTGATTGGTTTTATTCTTTTTCTGTTTAAATCTAGATTCTATTGGATAAAAACTAAAAAAAAGCCTTCCTTAATTGAATAGATTTAATAATTAAAATTAAAATCTTTCTTAATTAAACTAACGAAATCCTTTAATTGTTAAAATATATTTAAAAATTTTAATTTTTCTATTTAAGGTCTACTAAGTTATTTATAGTAATAATATAATCTATTTTAAAATATGTTATTTTTCAAAATAATAATAACACGTTATATTACTAAATCATATAACATGTTGAAAGAATTTTTTTTCTCAATAAAAGCAATTGTGTAATAACTATATGCCCATAGATTTTAGCAAAACTAAAATACTGAGGTAATTTAATGTAATATTAATTTGATTAGTTATATTGATTTTCTATTTAAATCTAAATTCTATTGACTCAAAAATTAAGAAAGTCTGAATAGACTAATAATTGAAATTAAAATTTTTCTTAATTAAAATAACTGAATACTACAATTGTTAAAATATATTAAAAAAAGTTTAGTCTTCCTATTTAAGGTCTACTTAATTATCTATAAAAATAATGTAAACTCTATTTTAAAATATATTATTATTTAATATATATATATATATATATATATATATATATATATAAAGGGATGAAAGCATACTCGATTAGGTAGACTCTATTTCGTCCATCCTATTTAAGCTTTCACTTTTAAAATATTTCTACTAAATTATAACAGTAAGAACAATAAAAATTTTACAAGTAATTATTCTGTTAATTATATTCCTATAATTAATGAAACTTGAGATTTATTAGTTTTTAAAGAACTTTTAAGGCTTATTAGTTTATGCAATTATACTATAACTAGGAGAAGATCCGTGCATTGCGCGGATCGTTTTGTTGTTATATATTGTACTTCATAATTTAAAAAGTATATTTGATACATATTATTTTATGATTTACAAAAAGATAAAATAAAATATACAATAAGAACCAGTAAGAATATCTCCTGTAATGGAACCATAACTCTATCAAATCTGCAGATCAAGAGAAACATTAATAATGTTAAAAAGAACCGCAGAGGAAAGCAAAAAACTACAGCCTGATTTTGAAGTTGTATGATCCTTTAAAAGCATAAAGTTATATACTAATTTGATACACGTAGTACTTGCTTCAGTTCAAAAATTTGCTTTGCCGGGTCATATTTATCTACCAAACCCTCAAATGCAAAGTTAAAGAAGACTTAAGTGATCAAGAAATCGCTAGTAAAATCAACAATCTAATTTCTTTTATATATTTCCTTAAATATTGGATGCATCCTAATAAAAGGAATTGCATTAATTCGATCAATATGCAGTGGGAGTTCGAGTTAATAATGAAAAAGAGAAAGAGTATCCATGACAAAGTTAAAATATATAAATAATAGAAATCAACACACCTCGCTTCCCCAATCTATTTTATCCTCACACCCACAACTGATAACATGAATAGCCTACTTAAGAAGAGTCTTCCATGTTGGAGATTGGGGAACACCACCATTCTCCATAAGTGTGGAAGCAACACAAATAGCAGACTTGCCAAACGTTTTTTACAGGCTCATTTGTGACATTAATAGCGACTTTCATCATCAAATCTAGGATCTAAATTTACAAATTTGCAAGGGAATATGTAATTAATCTCAAAGGAAACCAACCTTTCATCAATGAATTAAATTCATGCTACCCAGGCATGACTGTTTCTTTAAAAAAAAAAGGGCAATAGGTTCCCCTTCCCAAACCTATACTTTCCTTTAAAAAATATACACAGTGGGTACCGTAAACTTGGTTCATCTCGTCGTGGCCACTGTCGTTCAAGTGGTTACAGCATATATTTGAAAAATTCTTCCATTCTCATCATTGACAATCTCCTCCATCAAAAGATTTGATACACCAGCTGCAAAGAACAAATAATGATCATAAGTTCATTATCCTCAATTATCAAACTCATTTAAATAGCAACAATCTGAATTTCTTAAAATCAACATAAAGTTAAACATACACAGTAAATGATTCACTTTATTGCTCTGTCAATTCTAATGAAATGTCACTCTGTGTCCTTGAGTTCTTGAATGTAACCAATAACTGACATCATAGAACTTTTTTTTTTTTTTTTTGAGTATTGACATCATAGACTTGGAGTCTTGCTTACGAACACTACTTAGTTCTGCTTAGACCTGCGGACATTACTCAGTCTCATTAATATCTTGAAAAAAATTAACAAACAAAAATCACATAAAAATTCTTACTAAAGAGTTTTTTTTTTTTTTTTCAGCCTCCTGTTTACAAAGTAGATGCATCATTATAATAGGATTTTGTTGGTACACGGCTTTTAACTAATCTCTTCGCTTTTATTGAAACTGCCCATAACGGAAGGCAGTAGCTAAAAATCTCTAAGAATTATACGTAAAGATTTAAATAGATAAAATTAGATTTCAAATTACATATATATATATATAAATAGTTCAGATTAGATTTCAAAATTTGAATAAGAATTTAAATTACTTTTTATCTCCATTCGAAATATAAGATTAGATTAGATTAAATTGCAAAAGAAAAAAGAAATACTAAAAAGCCATTAATAAATGACAAAAATTGTAAAAATAGGAAAAAGGAAATATAGAAAGTGGCAACTCAGCTTTTTAATTTTTTTTTTTTTTTTTTTTTGCTTCAGGATTATATATATAGATAGATAGAATTTATTTCAAAAAAATTTATACTGTTCGTACTGTTTTGGTTCCAAATTTTTTTATCTAACATTTTTAGGTTAAGTTGTTTGGGATGAGCCTATTGGCTCAGATTTAGACACCTGAAAATATTAAGTTTTTCTTAGATTTATGAAAATTAATAAAATAATTAAATTCTCTGTCAATATATATACATATATATATATATATTGAAGTTTGTTTCACAATAATAACAGTTTATATATTTTTTATTCAGCACTGGGAAATGGAGGAATATTAAAGTTTTATTTCACAATCATATACAATTTAATTTCGGGGCCAAAATGAAAAAAAAAAAAATCTACTTAGAATTTTTTTATCATATATAACTTTTGCCAATTCTTTGAATGGTATCAATTATTTTTCCAATTATATTTCGTATTGAATTACTTTTACAATCGTAGCTTCCGTCGTTCTTCCATCAAATTTTCGCTGATGTAGCTGTTAACTTCAATCAATTATATATATATATATATATATATATATATATATAAACCTAGATTATTATACAGCTAATGAGTTCTTTTACTTTTATCGATCGATACTGTGAAATTTTTAATTCCCAATAATGAAATTACATCGTTCATGATAGGATTGTTTAAGTAGGTAATTCACTTACCGATAATATTTCTAAGTAAGATAGAGTATTTTGACCTATTTTTAGATTATATTTGCGAATACATATATAACCCGGAAAGGGTTAGCCTAACAGCAACCATACTAGATAAACTTCCGGCGGTTATGGGTTTGATTCTTGGGAGTGTTCAAGCAGAGTTAATTAATCCCGCTTGCGCTAAAGTCTGCCAATATTCATGGGATTCATATGGAGGGACATTTGCATGGACTCGAGGTGGAGAGTAGAAACTACGCCTGTCCATCATAAGAATATTATGGACAGACTATATATACAATATGCTCTTTAAATAATATTCACAAAATTAGTAGCCAGTGACAATTTTTACGATGAAGAGCATTCAAACTCGAGACCTTTCGCTTTCCACGTTTCAATCCATATTTTTATTGTCCTCCTTGTTGATGATATATTATTTCTTGATTATTGCATGATATGGTTGAAATAGCTTATCCTAAATGATGTTGCAAGTAGTAAGCTTGTTCATCTCTTTTTGCAAAAGTAAATAAATAAAATTATTAATCTAAAAAGAAGAAATTATTAAACTAAAAATTTACCAGTATAAGTGAGTCTGAGTTTCAAAATAGACTCTCTTACTCTTTAAAATAAAAATTATCAATAAATTATCAAATGCTCGAAGGTCACCTAACATTCTCTTCCTCAACTAAATGGATGTATATAGATATTTTCTCCATGACTTAAATATCTATAGTGTTATTCTTAATCAACCTAATACAAGAATGGTGCTACTTCTCTCCCTTAAAGGCAGCTCGTGGGTTGAAGAATGCCTAAAGCAATTCCATCAGCATTGGTACACGTTGCTTTAGTTGGTTGGTTATGATACGTGAGCTCTATATCTTGTAATTTAATCGCACTGCATGGGTGCGTTTTACTGCAGTCAAATTTAACTGCAACTTCTGTTGCTGATGATCCATGGATATTTTTGTAGGTCACATCACTAATTTTTACTCCAGAAGCCTGTTTTCACAATGGAAATTGCATTTCAATGAGTACAGAGTGCTAGGCCTAAATAAATATGTCCATTACCGAAAATTAATAAGCGTACCTGCCTTGGGCAATTGTTATTGCCATCGCAGTAATTTTGGTCAATTATAATCGGATTTTTAACATTGTTGATGATAGCATGTTGGAAATGAATGTCTGTAGCAAAACTATTGCTAGGTCTCCCCCAAGTCTTGATTCGAACGCCATTTTTAGTGCCAGTGAATGTACAATTCGTAACGGTAACATTTCTCACTCCCTTTTCCTGAACGTCCTTTCCCAAACTTCCAATGCTGCACTAACCACATATTTTGTATTGTTATTACATATGAATAATAATGATTGAGAATCATTTTATAAAAATATTTAAACTTAGTTTAGGTAATATTTATTTTTACCTAATTCCATGTCCAGGTCCACATATAACTTTTTGGATCCATAAATTAGAGGAGCCAGGCCCAACTGATACACAGTCATCCCCTGTTCCAATATTAGAATCGAAAATGTTGACTTTGGTCGACCCTCCGATGTGAATTCCATCGGTGTTAGGGCTCTCTTCGAGTGCTGAGATTTTCGCACCTTGCACTGTGACGTCTTGGCATTCGTTGATGACAATGTGAAACATTTGGCTGTTTATAGATGTTAATCCCGTGATTATAATGTTGTTTGAATTTGCAAATTTAAGTGACTGCACATGCAAAACCAAATATAATTAGAATGCGAATAACATTAGTGATCTTGTATGAATCCTTACAGAAATGAAAGGTATTGAATGAAGGTATTTCATGCACGTTTCTGAAAGGTATTGAATGTAGCTCTAGCCTTTAATATGATCCTTTTCGATTTTAAAAATAAAATTACCAAATGCAACATTAAAAAAAGATAATAAAAATTAAATCACATAATCTACCGTTGCACCGGTAGGGCAACTCTTGCCGGAGTTCTTGCAAGACCACAATCCAGAGCCTTGTCCATCAAGAATACCACCAGAAACTGTAACCCCTTTAACATGTCTAAATATTATCCATTCCTCTGAATTACCAATCACATTATAATCTGAAGGAGCCGAAAGAGTACCATTTATCTGAAAAACAATAGCATTGTTCTTGCAAGGACCGTCAAATGACACTGTCTTGCTTACAGCAAATTTCCCTTTTGGAACATAAACGGTGGCTGCTTCTGTAGAGGCACATGCTTGTGTCCAAGCAGCAAGCAAGGCCTTGCTTGAATCTGTTCGGCCACCAGGTTTGGCGCCATAACTTACTATATTGTATCGTGAGGCTGCCATGGCCATAGACGAGGTTAAGGAAATTAAGAGAAGTACAAAAGTATTGTACTTCATTGTACGAGTTATTTTGATATGATAAGAGAGAAAAGATTGTTGATAAGAGAGATGAGTTTTCGGAGAAAAAAGATAGTGTATAGTGAGACTGTAAGGAGTTAGAATTAGATGCAGTATTTATAGACATTTAGAAACTTTTTTTTTTTAATTTTATTTTTGATAGAGGGTCAATTTCTTTTTTTTTTTTTTTAATTTTAGTTTAAATAAACAAAATCAAATATTTCCAAACTAGTCAAATTTAGTTCCTATATACGGATATTTATTTCCAAACTAGTCAAACTAGTCAAAATATCCTATTCTTTCCTAATTGAATCAAAATAAATTTTGAATTTTCTTTTTTTAGAAAAATATTAATATTCGTAACTGAGTGAAAATTGTCATTGTGATAGATTTTTAATGATACGCTTGTTTTATTGTTTGTTCGGTAAAATTAGTTATTTTGGTAGCTGTTAATCGATTTGATAATATTTAGCTGTTAACTGTTTGAATAATTTTTTTCATGAAATGCTAAAAGCCAAACGTTATATGAGTTAACTTTTTACAAAGCACTACCTTAACCTCTAAAAACTAGTTAAAACGTTATGGTACCAAACACTATAGAAAGTAGCGTTTAGCATTTTGACTAGTTAAAATACTAAAATTTATTTAAAAAGTTGTTGACGAATATAGCATTAACTAGTTTCAAAAGATATTATAAATCTTAATGGAGTAGATATGATTCTCCTTACTAATTGTGTAAAATTCTGTCGTTTTATTAAAATATTATGTTTCTAAATTTAGTTCAAATATTTATAGAGTCTTATTAACTAAAGGTCTCGAATTTGAGCCTCGGATATAGAGTCTTTTTAAATACTCGGGAGAGAGTGCTTTGCCCCTTTTGTGGGCCTGCTCGGTGCAAATTCGGATTAGTTGAGCCAATCGACTCCGGATACTGGATGGTTTAAATCGAAAAATAAAATGTTAAGGTAATTTAATTTAAAATAGAGATAAATTAATTTGATTGGTTATATTGGTTTCTTATTTAAATCTAGATTGTATTGGCTGAAAACTAAAGAAGGCGTCCTTAATTGAATAGATTTAATAATTGAAATTAATATCTTTCTTAATTAAAATTACAGAATACTACAATTGTTAAAATATATTTAAAAAAGTTTAGTTTTTCCATTTAAGGTCTACTTAATTATCTATAACAGTAATAATATACTCTATTTTAAATTAGAATATTATTTAATATAATAATGACTTGTTATATTAAGAAAGCATATAATATGTTAAAAGATTTTTTTTCCTCAATAAAGGATATCATAAAATTAATTATACGCTCATAGGCTTTAACAAAAAGTAAAATGTTAAGGTTATTTAATTTAATAGAGACAAATTAATTTGATTGGTTTTATTCTTTTTCTATTTAAATCTAGATTCTATTGGATAAAAACTAAAGAAAGCCTTCCTTAATTGAATAGATTTAATAATTAAAATTAAAATCTTTCTTAATTAAACTAACGAAATCCTTTAATTGTTAAAATATATTTAAAAAGTTTAATTTTCCTATTTAAGGTCTACTAAGTTATTTATAATAATAATATACTCTATTTTAAAATATATTATTTTTCAATATAATAATAACATGTTATATTACTAAATCATATAGCATGTTGAAAGATTTTTTTTTTCTCAATAAAAGCAATTGTATAATAACTATATGCCCATATATTTTAGCAAAACTAAAATACTGAGGTAATTTAATTTAATATTAATTTGATTGGTTATATTGATTTCCTATTTAAATTTAAATTCTATTGACTCAAAAATTAAGAAAGTCTGAATAAACTAATAATTGAAATTAACATTTTTCTTAATTCAAATAACTGAATACTACAATTGTTAAAATATATTAAAAAAAGTTTAGTCTTCCTATTTAAGGTCTACTTAATTATCTATAAAAATAATTTATACTCTATTTTAAAATATATTATTATTTAATATAATGAATATATATATATATATATATATATATATATAAAGGGATGAAAGCATACTCGATTAGGTAGACTCTATTTCGTCCATCCTATTTAAGCTTTCACTTTTAAAATATTTCTACTAAATTATAACAGTAAGAACAATAAAAATTTTACAAGTAATTATTCTGTTAATTATATTCCTATAATTAATGAAACTTGAGATTTATTAGTTTTTAAAGAACTTTTAAGGCTTATTAGTTTATGCAATTATACTATAACTAGGAGAAGATCCGTACATTGCGCGGATCGTTTTGTTGCTATATATTGTACTTTATAATTTATAAAGTATATTTGATACATATTATTTTATGATTTACAAAAAGATAAAATAAAATATACAATAAGAACCAGTAAGAATATCTCCTGTAATGGAACCATAACTCTATCAAATCTGCAGATCAAGAGAAACATTAATAATGTTAAAAAGAACCACAGAGGAAAGCAAAAAACTACAGCCTGATTTTGAAGTTGTATGATCCTTTAAAAGCATAAAGTTATATACTAATTTGATACACGTAGTACTTGCTTCAGTTCAAAGATTTGCTTTGCCGGGTCATATTTATCTACCAAACCCTCAAGTACAAAGTTAAAAAAGACTTAAGTGATCAAGAAATCGCTAGTAAAATCAACAATCTCAATTTCTTTTATATTTTTCCTTAAATATTTGATGCGTCCTAATAAAAGGAATTGCATTAATTCCATCAATATGGAAAAGAGAAAGAGTATCCATGACAAAGTTAAAATATATAAATAATAGAAATCAACACACCTCGCTTCCCTAATCTATTTTCTCCTCACACCCACAGCTGATAACATGAATAGCCTACTTAAGAAGAGTCTTCGATGTTGGAGATTGGGGAACACCACCATTCTCCATAAGTGTGGAAGCAACACAAACAGCAGACTTGCCAAACGTTTTTTACAGGCTCGTTTGTGACATTAGTAGCGACTTTCATCATCAAATCTAGGATCTAAATTTACAAATTTGCAAGGGAATATGTAATTAATCTCAAAGGAAACCAACCTTTCATCAATGAATTAAATTCATGCTACCTAGACATGACTGTTGCTTTAAAAAAAAAGGGCAATAGGTTCCCCTTCCCAGACCTATACTTTCCCTTAAAAAATATACACAGTGGGTATCGTCAAATTGGTTCATCTCGTCGTGGCTGCTGTCGTTCAAGTGGTTACAGCGTATATTTGAAAAATTCTTCCATTCTCATCATTTACCATCTTGTCCATTAAAAGATTTGATACACCAGTTGCAAAGAACAAATAATGATCATAAGTTCATTATCCTCAATTATCAAACTCATTTAAATAGCAACAACTTGAATTTCTTAAAATCAACATAAAGATTAAACATACACAAGAAATGATTCACTTTATTGCTCTATCAATTCTAATGAAATGTCACTCTGTGTCCTTGAGTTCTTGAATCACTACAAAAAAACGGCATTTTGCGATCGACCAATCGGTTGCAAAATGCCAAAAATCGGTTGCTAATTTGAATTAGCGACCGATCTGAGATCGATAGATATCGGTCGCCAAATACCTCGTCGCAAATCTTTTTATCGGTCGCAAACTTGAATAATCGGTCGCAAATTTTGGTCGTGTTTCATTTGGAAACTCTGTCGCAAATTGGTCGCAGAAAAAATCTGTCGCAATTTTAAAATTCAGTTGCAAATCGGTCGCAAATTGTAAATTTAAAATTTTAATTTTTGGTAGCAAATCGGTCGCAAAATTGAAAAAAACAAAAAAAATTAAATATTATTATAAAACCATAAATTTTTCGCACCTGTTAAAATTGACATATATACATATATATCACACAAGGAATTCAAGAACAATATAAAAATGTAATTTTTATTGCATTGAACAAAATATCAAAATACAAATGAAAAACTAAAAAGGTCCAAAATCAAATCTACGCTGCTGCTCATTTGCACGATCCGATGTCGGATCGCCGGGAGGAATACCTCTTGGATGTGTTGTAGTGTCAGGAGGGGTGACCAAGGTATTGTTTGCAGCATCGGGATCAGGAGCCGGTAGTGGCCGCTGCTGAGACGTCGAAACATTTCGATCTGTAGTAGGCGCAGGATCAGAGGAAGAAGTACTAGCACCGGGCTCACCGGACAGCCGCATCACATGCGCTCTAAGCTCTGCAATCTGTCTCTGCTGATCATCAACACGAGCCCGTAATTCAGTAAACTGCTTGGCAATGTGCTCGGGCTGTGGTCCTGCGCTGGCTGTAGAAGCGTGAGCTGCTGAGTAAAATTAGCGACCGATATTAGCCATTTTGCGACCGATTTTTCGATCGCAAAAAGGCGTTTTTTTGTAGTGAATCCTTGCAGGAACTCTTGTCTTAATATCCCATTGACCTCGAACCTCCAGTACATCCAATCACGATTATTTCGCATTTTTTTTACCTAATTAACAATGTGTTTATAAAAGGTAAATTATATGTAATTGCATTAGTCTAAACCATCCTTAAAACATGCCACTAATGTAATGTCCAATTTACACTTATAACTAAGGTTATTTCTATAATAAGGGGGTAACTATATATAAATGTAAAATCACTAAGTTCATTTATTCAATACAAAGGTTATATATATATATATATATATATATATATATATATATACACACCTACTATAGTAAAGGTAAGTGTACTATTCCACATATTGAATTTTTTGGAAAAAAATTCGGCAGCATTTCGGCACAACACAACCAAATCTCAAATACAAAGACACTTCAATAAACACTTTTATATCATACTAACATTCTCCAAAGGCAAAATGGCCACTACTAGGCCTCCAATCCAAACTCATCATTCATTTAATAAAAACATATTTAAGAATAATAACGACAATAATATAAAATACAGAAAAACACAGCCAAAACTTCTCAAGAAAGAGTTGCCAATAATTAAGAACATGTAATAACATAATATTGCATTAAGTCTTTGATTATGTTTAAATTGCTCAACCGCCAATACCTACCCTGTATATTATCTTTTGGTACAAAATAAATGAATAAATTGTTATAACTTTACTCTTTTTTTTCCTAGTAGATAGTCAGAAAGAACTCATTTCTGAAAAAAAAAATATATTTTTCATTAATTTGGTTCATAGATAGACTCGTAAATTGGGTCTAAATAAGTTGTTATCATGCCGAAATTGAACAATTATTCAAGAAATTCGGTTCTAGAAATTGAATTTTTTTGCTTCGTTATTATCCTTCATAGTTTTCATGAAGCTCAAGTTTGTGATTATTATATCTATATATATTTTGAATTATTTATAAGTTGTTAATTTTCAAATAGGTTTAGGTTAATTTAAAATTCCATCAACTCATAATTTCAATTCAAACTTATTTGAAACTGAAACTTGCCATCTTTATATTGACACCGACAGTTTCAGAACTTTGATTAGGTTTAGGTTAATTTAAAGTTCCATCAACTTATAAATTCAATTTTAACTTATTTGAAACTAAAACTTGCGATCTTTATATTGAGACCGACAGTTTCAGAACCTTGATCACGGAAAACATACATAATAATAATAATAATAATAATAATAACAACAACAACAATAACAATATTATTTTTCAAATAATAACAATAACAATATTAATAATAATTATTATTATAACATTAACAGTAATAATAATAATAATAATAATAATAATAATAATAATAATAATAATAATAATAATAATAATAATAATAATAATAATAACAACCGTAACAATTTAATACAATAATAATAATAATAATAATAATAATAATAATAATAATAATAACAGTAAAAATTTTAATAACAATAATAACAATAATAATAATAATAATAATAATAACAACAACAATAACAATATTATTTTTCAAATAATAACAATAACAATATTAATAATAATAATAATTATAACATTAAACAATAATAATAATAATAATAATAATAATACTAACAGTAACAATTTAACACAATAATAATAATAATAATAATAATAATAACAATAATAATAAATTGCAAAAAACACATAAATCGCAAATAGAAAAAAAAATTCAAAAAAAAAAATTGCAAAACTAATTACCTCAAAACGGTGGCGAACGGCGTTGAGGAGTGACCGGATCTGCAATGGAGCGGCGGTGGCGGCATCAGGCGGACTGGAGCGGTGTCAGGAGGGGCTGGAGCGGCGCTGCGGACGGAGGAGAGGAGAGGAGAAGGAGAAGAAAGAAAGAAGAAGAAAGAAGAAGGAGGGCGTCTGGCGTTTAAAGCCTTAAATTTTGCGACCGACTAATCGATCGCAAATTTTAATTTTGCGATGTCGTTTTACTTCGCGACAAAATTGCGACCGATTTGCGACTCAAACTGTCGGTCGCAATAGCAGGAATTTTTAGCGTTAAAATCTGCGACTGTTTGTCTATAGGTCGTAAATCGGTCGCAAAATTGCGACCGATTGTAGTCGATCGCAAAAATCAGTCGCAATTTGGCATTTTTTTTATAGTGAGTGTAACCAACAACTGACATCATAAACTTTTTTTTTTTTTTTTTTTTTGAGTATTGACATCATAGACTTGGAGTCTTGCTTACGAACACTACTTAGTTCCGCTTAGACCTACGGACATTACCCAGTCTCATTAATATCTCGAAAAAAATTAAGAAACAAAAATCACATAAAAATTCTAACTAAAGAGTGTCTTTTTTTTTACAAAGTAGATGCATTATTGTAATAGGATTTTGTTGGTATATGGCTTTTAACTAACCTCTTCGCTTTTATTGAGACTGCCCATAATGGAAGGCAGTAGCTAAAAATCTCTAAGCATTATACATATTGATATAAATAGATAAAATTAGATTTCAAATTATGTATATATATAAATAGTTCAAATTAGATTTCAAAATTGAATAAGAATTTAAATTACTTTTTATCTCCTTTCGAAATATTAGATTAGATTAGATTGCAAAAGAAAAAAGAAATGCTAAAAAAGCCATTAATAAATGAGAAAATTTGTAAAAATAGGAAAAAGGAAATACTGAGATTAGAAAGTCGCAACTCAGCTTTTAAAAAATTTTTTTTTTTGCTTCAGGGTTTTATATATATATAAATGGATAGAATTTATTTCAAAAAAAATTATACTATTCGTACTGTTTTGGTTCCATATTTTTTTATCTAACATTTTTAGGTTAAGTTGTTTGGGATGAGTCTATTGGCTCGGGTTTAGACATCTGAAAATATTAAGATTTTTTTAGATTTATGAAAATTAATAAAATAATTAAATTCTCTGTCAATATATATACACATATATATATATATATATTGAAGTTTGTTTCACAATAATAACAGTTTATATATTTTTTATTCAGCACTGGGAAAGGGAGGAATTTTAAAGTTTTATTTCACAATCATATACAATTTAATTTCAGGGCCAAAATGAAAAAAAAAAAAAAATCTACTTAGAACTTTTTTATCATATATAACTTTTGCCAATTCTTTGAATTGTATCAATTATATTTCGTATTGAATTACTTTTACAATCGTAGCTTCAGTCGTTCTTCCATCAAATTTTCACTGATGTGGCTACTTAGATTATTATACAGTTAGATAAATGAGTTCTTTTACTTTTATCGATCGATACTGTGAAATTTTAAATTCCCCATAATGAAATTATATCGTTCATGATAGGATTGTTTAAGTAGGTAATTCACTTAGCGATAACATTTCTAAGCAAGATGAGTATTTTGATAGAGGGTCAATTTCTTTTTTTTTTTTTCATTTTAGTTTAAATAAACAAAATCAAATATTTCCAAACTAGTCAAATTTAGTTCCTAAATACGGGTATTTATTTCCAAACTAGTCAAACTAGTCAAACTAGTCAAAATATCCTATTCTTTCCTACTTGAATCAAAATAAATTTTGAACTTTCTTTTTTTAGAAAAATATTAATACTCGTAACTGAGTGAAAATTGTCATTGTGATAGATTTTTAATGATACGCTTGTTTTATGGTTTGTTCGGTAAAATTAGTTATTTTGGTAGCTGTTAATTGTTTTGATAATATTTAATTGTTAGCTGTTTGAATAATTTTTTTCATGAAATGCTAAAAGTCAAACGTTATATGAGTTAACTTTTTACAAAACACTACCTTAACCTCTAAAATCTAGTTCAAACGTTATGGTATCAAACACCATAGAAAATAGCATTTAGCTTTTTGACTAGTTAAAACACTAAAAGTTGTTTAAAAAGTTGTTGACGAATATAACATTAACTAGTTTCAAAAGATATTATAAATCTTAATGGAGTAGATATGATTCTCCTTACTAATTGTGTAAAATTCTGTCGTTTTATTAAAATATTAGGTTTCTAAATTAAGTTCAAATATTTATAATTAAATTAAAATCGTTTCTCTTTTTTTTTTTTTTTTTGGTTTTATAAAAATATGATTCATAATTACTTTCAAATATTCCTATTGAGTTATAATATTTCTCTTTTCTAATTAATAGTGTCCAAATATGCTTAAGTGTGTCAAAATATTATTTGTAATATTATTTGTATTCATTGTACATACTTGTGATTTAATTTTTATATATATAATTTCTATTTTTTTTATAATATTATAAACAGTCTACATCCTTAAAAACTTAAGAAACCAACATTAATTTTAATTTATATCCTATTAATTAGTTCTGAGATTTTTACGCCAAACTAAATTCAAATCGATACTAATAAATAGTTACTGTAATGTTCATTCCCCTAGGTGTATAAAAAAACAGTGGTGATAATAAATTCAACATCGAACAGAGGAAAAGAAAAAATTGTGAAATAAAAAGTTTACAAGTATATGACGTACATTTAACAATTTTAGAAATCTACCGCAAGTCAACAGACTTCTCTAATATACCTATAACTAGCCTTAAAATATATGTCTTTGACGTACTACCCTAGTTTGACCATTATTTTTTAAACTTACATTACATTCTTCTCATCACCTATATATTTGTATTCTTCGTAACTTAAACTTCTATAAATATATTCTTAATCAAGCCTAATACAAGACTTAATTTCTCCCTCAAAGGCAGCTTGCGGGTTGAACAAAGCCAGAAGAAGTTCCACCAGCATTGGTACATGATGCTTCAGCTAGTTGGTTCTTGTATGTGAGCTTAACATCTTCTAATTTGATCCCACTGCATGGGTACTTTTTACTGCAATCAAATTTCACTGCCACTTCTGTTGCTGATGATCCATGGATATCTTGATAAGTGACGTCACTAATTTTTACTCCAGAAACCTGTTTTAAATTATACATTAATGTACGGATTTTGAGGATTCAATTGTAAGAACATATTTTATTTCAAATAAATTGATTAGCTTACCTGGCCAGGGCAGTTGTTGTTGTCTGGGCAGTAATTTTGGTCAATTACGATTGGATTTTGAACATTATTCATTACAACATGTTGGAAAAGAATGTTTCTAGCAAAACTATTGCTTGGTCTCCCCCAAGTCTTGATTCTGACACCATTTTCAGTACCAGTAAATGTGCTAGTTGTAACTGTTACATTTTGCACTCCATTTTCTTGAAGATCTTTTCCTAAACTTCCAATGCTGCATCACACATTTTATATATATTGTTACTATATATAAATAGACAGGAAATATTTGCCTATTTATAGTAATCGATTAAAACTCATAAGCAATATTTTTTATTTACCTAATTCCATGTCCAGGTCCACATGCAACATTTTGAACCCACAAATTAGAGGTGCCAGGACCAATTGATACACAGTCATCCCCTGTTCCAATATTAGAATTGAGAATGTTGACATTCGTTGATCCTCCAATGTGAATTCCATCTGTGTTTGGGCTCTCGCCGGAGGCTGAAATTTTCACACTTTGCACTTTGACGTTTTGGCATTCGTTGATGACGATGTGAAACATTTGGCTATTTACTGAAGCTAATTTTGTGATTATAATGTTGTTTGAATTTGAAAATTCAAGTGACTGCACATGCAAGCCAAACATAATTAGCATATGAATAACATTTAAAGATGTATGAATCCTAGCTAGAAGTGGACTTCCCGAAATGAAAGTTACAAATAATTGAATTTAACCCTTAAGCACATGGGACCTTTCTTGCACGTCCTTGAAAGGTACTATTAAATAATTAACAGCCTTGAAGATGATCTTTTTAATTTTAAAAGTCAAAATCACCAAATCCAAGATTAACAAATACTAATAAAAATTGAATCACATAACCTACCGTTGCACCGGTTGGGCAACTCTTGCCGGAGTTCTTGCAAGACCACAATCCAGAGCCTTGTCCATCAAGAGTACCACCAGAAACCGTAACTCCATTAACATGTTCAAATATTATCCAATTCCTCGAATTTCCAATTACTTTATAATCTGAAGGAGCCAAAAGGGTACCATCTATAAGGAAAACAATAGCATTGTTCTTGCAAGGACCCTGAAAAGCTACTTTCTTGCTTACAGCAAACCTCCCTGTAGGAACATAAATGGTAGCTGCTTTAGTAGAGGCACAGGCCTGTGTCCAGGCAGCAAGAAAGGCCTTGCTTGAATCTGTCTGGCCATCAGGTTTGGCGCCATAACTTACTACATTGTATTGTAAGGCAGCCATGGCTATAGATGAGGTAAACGAAATTAAGAAAAGTACAAGCATATTATATTTCATTGTACGAGTCATTGTTGATATAATAAAAGAGCAAAGGGAAGGAATATAATATTTAAGCTTATCGATAAGAGAGATGAAAGAAAGAAGAAAATTGATAGAATTGTTTTTGTGTACTGAGGCTTGTTTGAGTTGAAATTAGATGATGTATTTATAGGCATTTAGGAGAGGGAGAGAGAAAAAAACAGAACATGAACATACATTCTCCAACATATGGATATTGACCAATATCATAAAATTTTTTTTATTTCAAGTAAAATTTTATTAATTTGAGAACCTAAAACCGTTACAAGGCTATTATTAATGGATAGGTGCACGTACGTGGTTGCTTAAAACTGGGGAAGTCAATAAAAGAAAAGGAAAATTAAAATGAAAAGACTAGCAGCTAACTTCAAAGACACAAAATACACACAAACAACGCAGGAAACATGCACCGCCGCCTCCCGCCTCTCTTTATTTCCGTTGCTTCTGTTGTTCTGAAATATTGCTTACTATTGTAATACTATTTTCCCCATCCATGCGTTGAAATTTTCATTTATTTTAGTATTCGTGAACATTCTGACTGTTATCCCCAGTAAATTATTTGTCTAGACTGGATATATGATCCCATTTATAGACCAAACAAATGAAATTAAAAATTCTTTAAAAATTATTTAGACTTTATCTTTTATTTTCCAAATGTACAGTCATATATACTCTTGTTTCAATAAAAATTTTTAATTTTATTAATTTGGTCTATAAATAAGTCATGCACCCTATCTAAGTAAGTTTTCCGTTATTGATTTTTTTTTTTGTCAGTGGCAAAAAATATATGATTTTAAGGTTTGATGGATAAAATATAGTAGATTTATAATTTTTGACGTCATCCATGCCTTGACCACTGTTTTAATTCGCAATCTTATAATTTTTTAAACTACTTTAATATTATTGAATAAAAAAGTTTGTTAGTCACAGTTTAGGTTGTATTTTGAACCGATTTTTTTTTTTCACATGGTATGATTTATATAGAGAGCCTTGACTCTCAATTATATTAAATTTTTCTCGGACTCTATTAATAAAATAAAATGAAAAATTATTTTCCGATAAAAAAAAATGTTTATTAGTGACAGCAGATTACATATGAATTACTATTGTCTTACCTCTAAATAAATAAAATCACGTTGAGAATAAGTTTAAAATAGTCTTTGTTATAGTACAATCTGAACATATTTTTTGGATAGCAGATGCCTTGTGGGGGTAGCAACCATAAGCAGAACGTGTTTCTAGAAAAAGAGAAAAATTTAACTGTAGTAGAACGTGAAAAGGTGGAGAGGAAAGCGGAGAAGAAATCGGTAAGCCGCCAAGAGCCGCACAATGGTTTTTCTTTTCTTTTTTTTTTTTTCTTTTTTGTAATTTTTCATTTAATAGTATTAACATGTTTTTTAATTAAATTGAACAAGTTTATAATATTAGCTATTAAGTTTTACAAAATAAATTTTAATTATCACTTTGTTCACTTTTATTATTTTACTAGCTTTTTAAAACGTTTATACTCGTTAATTTTTACTTATTGTAAATGAAAGTATTTTCATTTTTACATGTAATTTTATATTAATTTTTATAATATTAGAAACAATTTATATTATTAAAAATTTAAAAACATGAAAAAAAATTTTATGAAATAATAAAATAAAAAATAAAATTTCTTGAAGTGAACATTGATTTGCTATGATTTATTAGGTTTTGAATTTATATTATAGTTATTATACATTAAAGATAAATAGTTATTATAATAATTAATATTTTCATCATTATTTTGAAATATTATTTATAATTTCGATCGTTTTCTTTTTCTCTTTAATTTTTGTCATGATCTATGAGTTTATAATTAATTTTATAATTATTTTTTTTAGGAAAAAAATTTTCTTTCAACATGTTGAAATCCATAAAGATACATTCTTACCACATTTAATATATATAGAAACATGAAATTAAAGTGAATAATAAAGTAGCTGAAAGATATAGAAATAAAGATATTATTTTAAAAATTTTGCCTAGACACAGACCTGCCTTATTTGCAAGATGGAAAATTTGTTGACATGGTCTTACCTTATTTATTATCCATCAAATAATATTACCATATTACATTATATTACCATATAATATGTATATATTACCATATAATATACATATTGTCATATTTAATAAATACATTATATAGTTTATTTAATATTAATATATATGATTTAGATTTCAAAACCACTGGTTTCAGTTATAAAAACGTCCAAACAGGTTAATATATAATATAATTATTTATTTTGCCAAATAAAATTTAGATTTAAAGAAAAAATTAATATAACTAGTAGTGGATCTAAAAATATCAGTATCCGAAGTTAGCATATAATTTTTTTAAAGAAGAAGGATAAAAAACATAAACAAATTAAAATTTATAGATTATTTTAGACAAATTACATATATTTATTAGAAAAATGCTAAAAAATTTACCCATCTTTTTACCTGATAGACCTACCACTAAATATGACCAATCTAAATTAAATTACTTTTATTTTTTAACTAATCAAATTAAATCTTTAATTATATTTTTGTCAATCCATAATTTAATAGGGACATTTTTGACAATCCTAATTATATTTCCACTTTTACATATGTTGTTAATTATTAATTATTATATATTATAGATTTAAAGAGAAATAAAAGTATTATGATACCTATCTTTATTTTTCTGAATAAAATTATTATACACCCACTTATGGAGCAAGCAAATATAATAATAATTTAAGGATGCAACGGGATTATATAATATTTGGTAATATTTTAAAATAATTTCTCTACATTTAATAAATCAATTTTAGAGATCAGTAATGACTTTTGAGCTAGCTTTTAGTATTTTGACTGTATCAAAACTCTATATATTCACTATGATACTAATTATAATATATTTTAGAGGTTGAGAGAGTTTTTTATCAAATATAAAATAACCTCATGTTTAGTATTTCACATAGGATGATTAAATTTTTTTTTACAATCAGACTCATTTTTTTTTTATTTCATAGAATTCGGCTAGTTAAACAACTAATATTATTTTTTATCATTTTAAATTAAACAATTATTTTTATCGAATACTTTTAATTTAAATAGCTATAGAAACGACTATCAATAAAAGGTAATAGTTAGCAACTAGTAGAACAGTTAACAGCTACTATAGCAGGCCCTGAATGAATAATTTGATGAATAAAGATAAAAGATGTATTAAATTAAAAATTTATTCTATAAAATTTTTTAGAATTTTCCTAATTAAATTTTGAATGCAAAAAAGGATAAGAAAAGAAAAAAAAGGAAAGGAAGAGTTATCATAATAATGTAGCTCAGAACAATTTTCACATTAAAAATAAAAAGTAAACCAAAACCGAAATTATTTCAGTAATTTGCTGATATATATCAAATATCAAATTATTGTTTTAAAAGTTGTATTAATCATATATCAAATCAAAATTTTGAGAACTTGAAAATTTGTTGTTTTCGGTGTGATGAGATATGAGATTATTATAAAAAGAGAAGTTGAGGATATTGTGAATACTCAAATTTTGAGGCTCAAAAAGCCTATTTTTCCGGACTGCAAACAGTCCGGCCGGACCGGAGGCCATTCGGAAAAGTTCACCGAAAGTATGCCAATATGGTACTTGAAACGTCCGGAAAATTACGAGGATCGCAGAACTGGTCCCGGAATATTTTTTGGAGGTACGGAACTCCTGAAAAAGCCTTCAGAATGAAAAACTAGAGAGTGGACAAGCCACGGCGACGGCGGCCGCCGGACAAGGCAGCTGAGGCCGCCGGACACGGTGGCGCCGGCTGCCACCCTCCAGCCGGGTTTTTTCCTATAAATACAGCCCCGGCACTCCGTTTTTACTCACTCAGTCTGTGTTGACGGACGCTCCTTCTCCCCTACACTCCTTGCGATTCTTTTACTGATTTTCTGCATTTAGTATATGCTTTTATTTTGCTGTTGTGATACTTGGTCACTTAAAATCGAATTAATTTTAATTAATATTCCCCTAACGAGGAGCTTAATCCGGAGTTTTCAAGCTGAAGCTAAGAAGCGGTCGCCGATTAACTCAGGTAATAACTAAACCCTGTCTAAAAGCCTATAAGAGTCTAGGTGTCCCGTCGCCTCCGTGGGGCAACATCCTCCGAGTCATCCCTAGCTGCTAAACTCTCTCCAACCTCGCCTGTCCGAGAGCCAACACAATCTCCTTATCAGCGTCGACCTGAGCCCAACCCTCAAGTGCACTCAGCAGTGCGGTCCTCCTTGGCCTCTCAATTGGCCAAACAACGGCAATGAACCAGGTTCGATACTCAGGAGAAGTCTGACACCGGCAGGATTAGGTAAAGGCCTAACCATGTGATGGTCTCTAACCCAAGCCCTAAGGACGCTCGGGTAACACCCGGAGTGATGGCTGAGTCAGCTGAAATGTCATCCATAATCGAACAGTCTGGTCTATCCCCTGCCTCAAAACGCGCGAAGCGCAGTACCAAGTACAGTGTGTAAGGCCTAAAAGGTAAACCCGAGTATGGCGGAAGCTAACCTGGATAAAGCGGGTGATGTCATACCAGGAAATGTACCACAGTACCTCATTTGGACCCAACTCAATCAACCATGAGGTCCATGCATCAGTAGACGGGTGAGTGATCAGGATCCTCTGCATACGATACTGAGAGGGGTTGTAAGGCAGAGTAGGAGCACAACCACTTGGAGGTGGTCCTTTAACCAAACCTGAGTAATGGATCCTTTCTATTACAAAGGAATGGACCAAAAGAAAGAAGAATAAATAATAAAAAGGAAAAGGGGAAATACCTGGAGAATAGTCGGAGAGACCGTCCAGTCATCGAAGCCTAAAGCAGCTCTGTCAAGGCTCCTGATAGTCTTGCCAGCACAATGCCGCCGATGCAGCCCATATCCTCCATCTGTCGAACCATGGGCAGAGTCGCAAATCCCCAAAGCCTGGATCCTTGTTGAACAAGAAACCAGCTAATAAGCAAAAACCAAGGCCGCATTCTCAGCCTCATCCGGTCTGGGTCGTCTGAATGAACCTCTGAAAATTCATCAATCAGGGGCAGCAGAATTGCTTTTGGTCACCAACAATCATGGCCCTAGCTTGTGGCCGGCTGAACTGAAACAGGCTTTCAAACAACCGAACATACCCAATCTTGGCCTCATGCTTGACTAAAGGGATTGGGGTCGCACCCTATAATAGCGCAGAATTCCTCAAAAAGAGGGCACATCTCCTCCATCATGGCCCGAACCGAAAACGTGAGCCTCCGGGTCCCAAAGTCTAATGCAGGCCCGTAGAAAATCCCAGTCAATTACCACTCCCCTAAGAGTAATGATAGGAGAAAGGCCATACCTCCCTAAGTTGATCTTTCGACTTTGGAGAGACTCTTAGTCCAGCTGTGCATGCTGTGGTTATAAAAAGGGTTCATTTTTTGAGAAAAAAAAGAGAAGGAAAAGAGAATGAGAGAAAAACTGGCTGAAAACTGTTTTTTCTGGCACGAATTTCGAGAAAGAATGAGAAGTCTGAAAAAAAAACAAAAACAGTGTTTTTATAAAAAACGCGCCCGGAGGCGGCGGTGCGCCCGGTGACGGCGGCCACCGCCAAAAAAAAAATTTAAAAAAAAAAAGAAGAAAAGAAGAAGAAAGAGAAGAGAAGAAGAAAAAAAGAAGAAGCCCGTTTTCTTACAAAACAAAATGGATGATCATGCATACATATGAAATTTTCAGTACTAACCAAGTGCAGGTACAGTCAAAGTTCAGTACAGAAAATACAGGCAAAGAAAAAAAACAGGAAAAATCTAGCAATCATGGCATCAACGACGGGGCCTCCTCCTCCTCTGATCATCAAAGGCCCTCAGAGTCCAGGACGCAGAAAGTTCTTGCTGCATCCCGAGCATCAGCTCATCATCTAGTGACCAAGCCGTTGGAACCTGGAAACCATACAAAAAAAAAAAACACAAGTCAATATCAAATCTCTTATGAATCCTTTTTGTGAGAGATTTATCAGTCTTTACCTCAGTAATGTCCTCGGAAGAGATCCAGGCATCCACATTCTCCAGGGAGACCTCTCGAAAAGCTACAATGCCGTCAGGTGTATAGTAGGAAATGCTGTAGGGAAGACGTAGGTTGGCCAGGCCTGGATGAAGCGGCCCGGTAGCCTCTGAAATGGCCCAAGGAGCCCGGGAAGGACCTGACAGGCGACTAGGCCCAGCCTGAGACGGGCCCTCAACCGGAGTGGAAGAAGAGGGATCGGTCGCAGGCCTCCTCCTTGGAGTCCTAGTCGAGGGACCCGAAGCCCGAGAAGAATGGGTGCCAAGCGGCTGGGAAGGTGCCGATCTCTGAAAACCATCAAGCCGAGATCCAATAGGCTGCATCAAATAGATTCTGCAGAACTCGGCATAATCTCCCTCCAGGATTAACTCCACATGTGGAACACCGCCAGTATGAGCATCGGTGAGCGTCATCTGCTTACCCGCTCGCATGTCCTCGGGAAGGGGAATAAGGGACAAAACGGCAGCCTCTTATCTGAAGGTCTACTCTCTCGCCCAAGTAATATCGTCTCAGGACAAGGTGCGACAGGACCACCCTCCGCCAAGACAAGGCATCCGACTGTTGGAAGTGGGGGTCGGCCTGAATCCAACTCTGTAGACGGGCAGTCATCGGTCCCACCTCAGCCTATGAAAGATGCAAATATGTTAATAAATCCTTTTTATTTAACATATGCAAGAATTACTAAGCACATACCTGCTCCAGAGTGCAAGTATCAAAAAGGGCTCTCAGATCCTTCAGCGATTTCTTGTGCCGAATGGTATGAAGGTTTGTTCGGTACCACCTCCAAGCCAAAGGTACCAGCCCTAATCCAAGATCAGCATGAATCAGCTCCGGGCGAGTGTAAGTGGGGATCGGCCTGAATCCAACTCTGTAGACCGGCAGCATCGGTCCCACCTCAACCTACGAAAGATGCAAATATGTTAATAAATCCTTTTTATTTAACATATGCAAGAATTACTAAGCACATACCTGCTCCAGAGTGCAAGTATCAAAAAAGGCTCTCAGATCCTTCAGCAATTTCTTGTGCCGAATGGTATGAAGGTTTGTTCGGTACCACCTCCAAGCCGAAGGTACCAGCCCTAATCCAAGATCAGCATGAATCAGCTCCGGGCGAGTGTAAGGAAAGTACTCAAAAGCCCAAGTTTGCAAAAGAGAAGCGAGAATCAGTGAGGAAAAATTCAAGAATAATAAACAGAAAAACACAGAAAGGGAGAATGTTCTTTACATTACCTCCCAAAAGTAGTAGGTCCCACTGAGCTTACAGTGGCCCCGACTTAGATCACACATATCATCATACATGCGGCTCAGAATAGCGCCGGCCCAGTCGTACTCCTCAAAATGGGCCAGGTTTTCCAAACTCTTCAAGATAGAAGGATTAAACTTCTCTTTCCTGTTGGACCAGAAGGTCGAAGCAAACAGCAACAACAAAGTGAATCTGGCTACCTGAGTAGCCGTCAGCTCTCCCTGCCTGTATCTGGCATAAATGTCGGGGGCTTAGAGGGATAACCAGCGTTTGGAAACACTCAAAGCGAGAGTAGTAGAGCCTGGCCCGACAATCCGGGGCAGGTCAATCCCTATCAGCTCAACCATCCGATCAGGAAAACCTCAGTCCTCCAGTCATTATACAGTTCGACCGGCCGAATGCCAAAAGGGATCCCGGAGATCACCGAAAAATCAGTGGGGGTCATTGTCACCTCCAAGCCGAAGGTACCAGCCCTAATCCAAGATCAGCATGAATCAGCTCCGGGCGAGTGTAAGGAAAGTACTCAAAAGCCCAAGTTTGCAAAAGAGAAGCGAGAATCAGTGAGGAAAAATTCAAGAATAATAAACAGAAAAACACAGAAAGGGAGAATGTTCTTTACATTACCTCCCAAAAGTAGTAGGTCCTACTGAGCTTACAGTGGCCCCGACTTAGATCACACATATCATCATACATGCGGCTCAGAATAGCGCCGGCCCAGTCGTACTCCTCAAAATGGGCCAGGTTTTCCAAACTCTTCAAGATGGAAGGATTAAACTTCTCTTTCCTGTTGGACCAGAAGGTCGAAGCAAACAGCAGCAACAAAGTGAATCTGGCTACCTGAGTAGCCGTCAGCTCTCCCTGCCTGTATCTGGCATAAATGTCGGGGGCCTAGAGGGATAACCAGCGTTTGGAAACACTCAAAGCGAGAGTAGTAGAGCCTGGCCCGACAATCCGGGGCAGGTCAATCCCTATCAGCTCAACCATCCGATCAGGAGAAACCTCAGTCCTCCAGTCATTATACAGTTCGACCGGCCGAATGCCAAAAGGGATCCCGGAGATCACCGAAAAATCAGTGGGGGTCATTGTCACCTTGCCCCAAGCAAAGTGGAAAGTATTGGTTGTGTCCCACCATCTTTCGGCCAAAGCGCCCAGTAATTCTTTGTGGCTGCTCCGACCCACGTCAAAATGCCTCAGGTAGCCCAGATGGGACGGACTAATAATCGCTCCAACTGGGTTGTTATGATCAAATATTTCAACCGAAATTTCGGCCACAGAGATCTCACCCACATCCAATTTAATATGGGGGTCCTAAAAGGTAAAGTAATCTAAGAGTTATTCCTCGATTCCTTACTAAGGATAATATCTTAGTTCTACCCTAACATGCATACTAATAAAACAGTAAAAGGCTAAAAATGATAAAAAAAAAAGAGAAAAGTAAACTTACCACGGGCATAGGATACATCACGGAAGCGTGGGTGTCTGCGTCCGCTGTAAGATCGGTCTCTAGGGGAATTCCCAAAGACTCCAGAAAATCCTCGTCGCTGCTGTGTCTCGGAGAAGTCATGATGAGGAAGTTGAGAGAATTTGAGAGAGCTCTTTGATTTGGAGAGTTTAGAATGAATGAAAAGTGAAATTTTAAGCTATTTATAAGGAAATAGCCAAAAGGCGGGTCTTCTGGACGCGTCCGATTTTTGCCCTCAAAATTTATTTTTCAGACAACCACCGACTCCCACAAATCTTTTTTATGGTTGCCGGTGGGGGGCAACTGTGAATACTCAAATTTTGAGGCTCAAAAAGCCTATTTTCCCAGACTGCAAACAGTCCGGCCGGACCGGAGGCCATTCGAAAAAGTTCACCGTAAGTATGCCAATATGGTACTTGAAACGTCCGGAAAATTACGAGGATCGCAAAACTGGTCCCGGAATATTTTTTGGAGGTACGGAACTCCCGAAAAAGCCTTCGGAACGAAAATTAGAGAATGGACAAGCCACGGCGGCGGCGGCTGCTGGCCGCCGGACAGGCAGCTGAGGCCACCAGACACGGCGGCAGAGGCTGCCGGCCACGGCGATAGCTGCCGCCCTAAGCGGCGGCAGCGGCCGCCCTCCAGCCGGGTTTTTTCCTATAAATACAGCTCCGGCACTTCGTTTTTACTCACTCAGTCTGTGTTGACGGACGCTCCTTCTCCCCTACGCTCCTTGCGATTCTTTTACTGCTTTTCTGCATTTAGTATAGGCTTTTATTTTGCTGTTGTGATACTTGGTCACTTAAAATCAAATTAATTTTTTAATATTCCCCTAACGAGGAGCTTAATCCGGAGTTTTCAAACTGAAGCTAAGAAGCGGTCACCGATTAACTCAGGTAATAACTAAACCATATCTATTTAATTTCACCTCAGCTATTTCTCTTCTACTCCTAATTCTACAACCGCAATTCACACCATCATCATTTTGGCAAATAATTGCCTTAAGTGAATAAGTTTAGGCTAAGATGCCCGGTTAATCAATAATCGTGGTATTCATACCAAACTCCGACAAAATTGGCTAAAGCCTAGTTAATTAATAGCTATGGTATAATCGCCTTATTTCGAACAGTCCGGTTTAAGTCCAATTAATCAATAATTGTAGCTAAAATGCCTTAATTAAACACGCTTTTCTTGGCAATAAATTGCCTACATTGCAATTCAATTGATCACTTTTGGCAAACAAATTGCCTATAAGTAGATTAACCATTTTAGCGACAAATCGCTTAAATCAAAGACTTTGGCAAATGCCTTGAATTAATCAATCTTTGGCTAAAAGCCTTAAAATCAATCAATTTTGGCGACAATCGCCCAATCAACACCTTTTGGCAAACAAACTGCCTAAATCAACTCATTTTGGCTAAAAGCCTTCAAATAATCTATTTTGGCGACAATCGCCTAAATCACATCAATTTTGGCAACAAATTGTCTAAATCAATCTTTTTGGCTAAAAGCCTTAAATCAACACTTTTGGCAACAAATGCCTAAAACATCAAATCATTCAATTCTTTGGCAAAATGCCTAAACAAAATGCACAAAGCATACACACACTCATGCATTAAGCATACCCATTCAAAGCCCTTTTAAAAGGCCTATCGAACTACGTCGACTTTGATCTTCCATTCAAACGGAAGTACGTAGGCACGTTTGAGATTAACCCCGAGCGGCAAGTCGAAATCACTTAAACATTTCATTGGTCCAATTACATCATTTACTCTGGCAAAGCATTCATTCATCGGTTAGTTCATCAACATGACATGGTCTCGGGATCCACCTCGGGTTCGCAAACTATGCCTTAAACATTGAGATAATTAATCTAGTAATTAGGTTAATTAAAATTGGAATCAACTTAGGGTTTTTCTTAGTTGACCCTAAAATAATTAAACAAGGGTGGCGACTTACAAATACACGTGCATTTCTGTCCTTAGTCATATGCATTATATGCTTATTTTTGGGGGAGGGGTTCACAGATATCACAAGGTCATATTGAAGTTCACGGTACTACAATATTTTTGTTAAATTTCAGGGACTAATTATTTATTCAGCCAATTTTGTAGAATATCAATATATGACCTTGAACTGAATATTATTTGTTGCTTTTGTTTTATAAAATATTATATAGCCGTGAATTTAAGTTATGAATTTACCTCATTAAACTGCCAAAATATTTGGCTAGTATGAATATTACTTTTTTTTTTTTGGAAAATTTATTAGGAATAAAAATTATAGATTGAAAAATAATTTTTATTTGCAAATATTTAAGCTAATCATATGATTATCTTAAAGAATAATAAATCTTATTTAACAAAATTATTAATTGGATAAATTATTTATTGTAAATACATTGATACGAGTATTTTAGCCTTTAAATTCATTTCCCATTCAATTCTTTCATTATTTCTATCAACTAAAACACATGAATACAATCCAAATTTTTATTCTACGGTGCACACTAAACATAGGAATAAAAATTCTATTTCATATTCCATTTCATTCCATTTCAATTCCATTCCTGTGCTATTACTAAACTAAACATAGTCCCAGGGTGTAGGCAATTTTTTTTTTTTTTTTTTTTTGGGTAAAAAGAATTTGTTTTCTTGGTTTTGATTAAAAATGAAAGATATAAAATATAGGATCGTCCTTGACACTATATTTACTGTAGCAGGTCCAAATGTCTATAATGCCTCAAATGCAGTGGATTTGCCTGCAATATATATACAAGGGTGTTTTAAACATTTTGAGCCGCTATAGGAAAAATTATGTGATACCTAGTTAGGTCAAATATGTTTTCAAAAAATATAATCCTGAAGATTTAGGATATGAAAATCCAAACAGCATGCTGCTGGATAATCTCTTTTATTACTTTTTTTTCCAGAAAACCATAATTGGGGATCCAAGTAACTATAAATTTGGTCAAGCAATTACAAATTCCATTCAATTAGACTAACATATTTAAGTACATAGTAATTTTAATAATTACTTTCCCCCCTAACAAACAAGTTCCACCTGTATTGATACACGATGCTTTAACTGTTTTGTTTTTGTACGTCAGATTTACACCTTCTAGTTTAATTCCACTGCATGGATTACTTTTGACTGCAATCAAGTTTTACAGCTACTTTTGTTGCTGATGATCCATGAATGTCTTGGTAGGTCACGTTACCAATTTTTAACTCCAGAATCCTGTTGATTTCAAAATTTATTAGAAACAAATTAAAGTTAGATTAAATATTAAAACAAGTATTTCAACGCTCTTAATTAAAAATAAATTGGCGGTAGAGTATCATTATATTAAATATAGGTTTAATGTATTAATTAATATCATGTTATACTTGGTGCTACTGAAAACAATAATTAACAATATTTACGAATTTTTTAGTATTGCAGGAGGGGGACTCGACCCTCAGTCTATATTGGGTCATATGTACACTTACCATTAGAACTGTTTTTCAAAACACTAGAGTTTGAAATAGTTTTTAGATAAGGTAACTTTTATAAAAAGTTAACCTGTAACGTTTAATTTAGTGTTAATATTTAACTTTTGATATTTTATGAAAAGCTGCTCAAATCCTAAATGCTACTAAAAAGATTAACAGCTAATTTTGCCAAACATGTACTAACCACTAGACTATACATTAGTGTGCAGGATTTTCTTGAAGGGGGATAATTTTCTTAAAATGTACTTGCATTAGAGTGCACAAATTCAATAATTCCATTGTAATAAAAATTAATATTAATTTAATAATTTAGTCTACCGATTAGGGCAGTTGTGATGAGGACAATAATTTTGATGAATCACAATTGGATTTTGAACATTATCATCAGAATATGCTGAAAAGAATATTTCCAGCAAAACTATTGCTTCGTCTTCCCCAAGTCTTTATTCTCACTCATTAGCAGTACCACTTAATGTACAGCTTGTGATTGTTACATTTTGCACCCCATTTTCTTGAAGGTCATTGCCTAAACTTCCGATGCTGCATTAACCAAACTGGAGTTAACTAAAAAAAAATTCAAGAGTTAAAACTCAATTTTCATTTTTCAAATTTATTTTCATACTCATCACACCATTTATTAAATAATCGAATTTATTTGTCTGTGTTGACGGACGATCTTCCTCCCTCCCACGCTCCTTGCGACTTCTTTACCGCTTTTTGCATTTTAATTTAATTTTTATTGCATTTTTATTGTGATACTTAGACACTAAAATTAAACAAAATAAAATTAATTAATATTTCCTAAACGAGGAGCTTAATCTGGAGCTAAGAAGCGGCCGTCGATTAAATCAGGTACACAAACGAAACTCTGCTCATTTAATTTTAGCACTTCATGCATATTTCTCTTCTACTCTTAATAATTCTACAACTGCATAAATGCATTCACGTCATCATTTAGACAAATAAACTGTCTTAATTAAACACGATTAAGCTTAAATGTCCGGTTAATTAATAAACGTGGCGTTAAAGCTTAAATCCGACAATATTGGCTAAAATGCCTAGTCAATCAATAACTACGGTGTAATTGCCTTTATTTCGAACACTTTGCCTAAAGGTCCAATTAATCAATAATTGTGGCTAAAAGCCTTAATCAATCGCGTTTTGGCAACAAATTGCCTACAGTTTAATCAATCACATTTGGCAACAAATTGCCTACGGTTTAATCAATTTTTGGTAAAACAATTGCCTATAAATTAGATAACCACGTCTAGGCGACAAATCGCTTAAATCGAAGCCTTTTTGGCAAAATGCCTTAATTTAATCAATCTTTGGCCAAAGGCCTGAAACTCAATCAATTCTGTCGACAATTGCCCAATCAACACTTTTGGCAAACAGGTTGCCTAAATCGACACATTTCGGCCAAAGGCCCTAAAATCAACCATTTTGGCGACAATCGCCTAAATTACACATTTTAGCAAACGAATTGCTTAAATCCACACTTTTTGGCCAAAGGCCTTAAAATCAATCATTTTGGCGACAATCGCCCAATCAACACTTTTGGCAAACAGATTGCCTAAATCAACACATTTTGGCTAAAAGCCTTAAAATCAATCATTTTGTGTACAATCGCCCAATCACATCATTTTGGCAAACAGATTGCCTAAATCAACACATTTTGGCTAAAAGCCTTAAAATCAATCATTTCGGCAATAATAAGCCCGAACATCAATTTGGCAATAATAAGCCCAAATATCAATTTTGGCGACAAATCGCCCGACAACCGTTTTTGGCACAAATGCCTTAAAACCAACACATTTGGCGACGAACGCCTAATCGAATCAATCGATCCTTTGGCAAAATGCCTAAACGAACATGCACAAAGCATACACACACTCATGCATTAAGCATACACCTTCAAAGCCCTTCAAAGAAGGCCTATCGAACTACGTTGACTTTGATATTCTATTCAAACGGAAGTACGTAGGCACGTTAGGGATTTAACCCCGAGCGGCAAGTCGAAATCACTTAAACATTTCATTAATCCATCATTCACCTTGCAAAGCACTCATTCATCGGTTAGTTTATCAGCATGACATAGTCTCGGGATCCACCTCGGGTTCGCAGACTGTGCCTTAAACATTGGGATAATTAATCTAGTAACTAGGTTAATTAAAATTGGAGTTGTGAATACTCAAATTTTGAGGCTCAAAAAGCCTGTTGGTTGACTTTGCTACAGTAAATTTGACTGTGCTACAATGAATTTGCTACAGCAAATTTAATTGTGCTACAGTGCATTTGCTACAGTAACTTTGACTCACAAGGCTCAAAGAGCCAATTTTCCCGGACTGCAAACAGTCTGGCAGGACCGGAGGCCATTTCGGAAGTTCACCGGAAATATGTCAATATGGTACTTGAAACGTCCGGAATTTTACGAGGATCGCGGAACAGGTCCCGGAATATTTTTCAGAAGTCTGAAACTCCCAAAAAGGCTCCCGAAGTGAGGCACGGTGGCCACACCGGCCACGGCGGCGCCAGCCCACGCCAAGCGCGGGCGGGCCTGGCGCCCAGCGCGGGCGGGGCCTGGCGTCCAGCGCGCGAGGCCTCTCGCCCCGCGGCGAGCCCCTCGCGCCGCGCGCTTGATCTATCCTCTCTCCCCTCTCTTTCTGGCCCTCGCACCGCGCGAGGGCGAGGCCTCTCGCCCGCGCGGGCGAGGCTGTCGCCCCACCGACAGGGCGGTAGGTACGCCTGGCCTGGCGGCAGCTACCGCCCAGATTTTGAGCGGTGGCTACCGCCATGCCAGGCGGCAGCTACCGCCCGGGACCCGAAAATGGCCTATAAATAGGCCATTTTCAGGCTGTTTTGGCACCTCTTGTCTGTATTGACGGACGAAACCTTCTCCCTCTCACGCTCCTTGCGTCTTCTTTACCGCTTTTTGCATTTAATTTAATTTTATTGCATTTATATTGTGTTATTTGACCACTAAAATAAAATAAAATTAAAAATTAATTAATATACCTAAACGAGGAGCTAAATCTGGAGTTAAGAAGTGGCCGACGATTAAATCAGGTACGTAATTAAAATTCTGCTTATTTAATTTTAGCACTTCATGCATGCTTCTTTTCTACTCTTAATCATTCTATAACTGCATAAAAATGCATACACGTCAACTAAAGTCTTGCTTAATCAAAAATCAAACCTTTTACGGCCAAAAGTCGTAAAATCGAACCATTTTGGCGAAACGCCTTAAAATCAACACTTTCGACTAAAAGTCATAAAATCAAACCATTTTGGCGAAAAGCCTTAAGACCAACACATTTCGGCCGAAGGCCTCAAAATCAACCATTTTGGCGACAATCGCCTAAATCACACATTTTAGCAAATGAATTGCTTTAAAATCAACAATTTTGGCTTAAACCTTAAAATCGACATTTTGGCAAAATGCCTTAAAATCAATCATTTTCGGTTGAAAACCGTAAAATCAACCATTTTAGCGACAAATCGCTAAAATCGACATTTTGGCAAAATGCCTTAAAATCAATCATTTTCGGTTTAAAACCGTAAAATCAACCATTTTAGCGACAAATCGCTTAAAATCGACATTTTTGGCAAAATGCCTCAAAATCAATCATTTTCGGTTTAAAACCGTAAAATCAACCATTTTAGCGACAAATCGCTTAAAATCGACATTTTTGGCAAAATGCCTAAAAATCAATCATTTTCGGTTTAAAACCGTAAAATCAACCATTTTAGCGACAAATCGCTTAAAATCGACATTTTTGGCAAAATGCCTTAAAATCAATCTTTTAAGCGACAAATCGTTTAAATGAACCATTTTGGCACAAATGCCTAAATCAATCAATTTTTGGCAAAATGCCTAAACAAAATGCACAAAGCATACACACACTCATGCACAAAGCATACACACTCATGCACAAAGCATACACACTCATGCACAAAGCATACACACTCATGCATTAAGCATACCCATTCAAAGCCCTTCAAAGAAGGCCTATCGAACTACGTTGACTTTGATCTTCCATTCAAACGGAAGTACGTAGGCACGTTCGGGATTTCACCCCGGGTGGCAAGTCGAAATCATCAAATCACAAACATTTCATTAATCCATCATTCACCTTGCAAAGCATTCATCCATCGGTTAGTTCATCAGCATGACATAGTCTCGGGATCCACCTCGGGTTCGTAGATTGTGCCTTAACATTGGGATAATTAATCTAGTAACTAGGTTAATTAAAATGGAGTCACTTAGGGTTTTTTCCTAGTTTACCCTAAATAATTAAACAAGGTGGCGACTCACACACATCACGTGTATTTCTTTCATCATATGCATCACATGCCTATGCATTTGGGGAAGGGGTTCACAGTTTGGCGACTCTGCTGGGGATTATGTAATCATTTTGCATAAAGTGGACTACAATTGTTGTGAAAAACTAACCGGCCTTTCTTTAAGGTATTATTATTATGCTTTGTTTTGCAGGGTACCCTAATACGAATCAAGTGTTCTTTCCTTAAGAATACTTGATAAATCCGGACTTAATGGAAAAATGTGATTAAGACATTAAAACTTGTTGATTTATTTGCACGATTGAGAATCCTTTTCTCCATTGCATAAAAAATGAACTTCAAATGAATTTCTTCTCTTTCTGTTCAAACTTCTGAGTCTGGATAGCAAGTAGCGCTGATCGGCAGGTCTCTTTGATTATGTCGACGGACAGCCAAAGCGTCCTCCCTGTTACCGCAAACCATCCTAATCCTTTTGGGGGTGGCACATGAGTATGCGTACCGTTGGACCCACGCGAAACTCTTTGTTTCACATGTGGTTAGGTATATCCATACTCAAGGTTCAAGGGTCCCTTAATAAGCCGATTCTCTATTTGTGTCATAGCCTATAGAACCTATCCTTTAGGACTGTATGCACCCGATAATGTGAAGCATCTCATCAAAACAGATTATGATGTGTTGTTGTGTGCATTCACGACATATCATAAGTATTGGGGTAAACGCATGGAGAACACATAAGATATTCTGTTAGTCATGCACAGTTGGACAAAGAGTCGGTCTACCTCATATCAGTTACTCTGACACACAATACCGCCCACTATACCCTAATGCCATTACCCTTACGCTTACAGGTACCCCCTGTTCAAGTGCCAGCCACACCTACGGTGCTATCACCTGCTTCACTAGCCTCACCAGTTACACCAGCTTCACCTATAACTTCAACAACCCCACCTGCATCAATGGCATCACTTGCCGATATCCAAAACCTTATTGAACAACTGGAGGCCAGACTGGAGGCCAAAATGGAGGCCAGAATGAATGAGGCATTGACTGCCCAAAGGACCGTCCTGATAGCTGAATTGAGTAATAGTAATAGAAATGGGGCTTCCGCTGGGGGAAGTGAACCTGCTACCTCCAATCAGGGTCCTACTGCTGAACCAACAAACCCTACCCCTAACCTGGATGACATGCCCTCCAGAACTGCTTCTGAGCTGGAAGCTCAGAAAATAAGAGAAAAACTAGAAACCACCAAACAGAAAAACAATGAACCCTTTCCCTCGTTCCTTACGAGGAAAAGGGCCAAGGTCACCCAAATGATCAGCCGACCCTCTGAACAGGAACAAGTTGATATAATAATCAAGAACTTACTGCCTGTCTACCAGTCACAGCTTCAAACACAGTACTTGCCTACGTTCCAATCGCCCATTGCGACTGCAACTAAGGTGGAAGACTTAATCCAAATAGGGCAACTGAAAGAAGACCCGGGAACCTCAAAATACAAGAAACCTAGCCAATCTAGCAAAGTCCATGAAGTGGCAAGCATCACCCACACGACGGATCCTTTACGTGTGGGAAACGTGAGAAACGGCAGTCAGTCGAGAAGAATATATACTGATCTCGGTATGCCAATCCTTTTGGTATTCCGAGAAGCTGTCAAAGCAAACTACATCAAGCCTTTAGAAGACAGGCCACCACCCAACCCATTACGAAGGAACTACAAAGCTGATGAATACTGTGAGTACCATCAGGGTAACGGGCACAAGACTGAAGCGTGCTGGACGCTTAAGAACCGCATCCAAGACCTGGTAGACAACGGTTCAATCATCCCAAGAAGGAAGCCGAACATTAGCACTAATCCCTTACCAAATCACGGGGTAAATGCTATTGTTTCTGACCAAGGAATTGATCGATCCTTTCGAGCTATTCCTAAAAGTGAGTGACATCCGTGGCCTGGACCTAAATGGCTTATCTGAAGAAGTTGAAGCAATAACTGAACTGGAAGTAGAAGACTTTATGCAGCCTAGTCTCTTTGATGAGGTTGCGGTTATCACAGGAAATAATGGGGATCAAGACCTGCCGAGCCTGATCAAGCCGAACGAAGGACCTTTCACCAACTGGTACGCCGAGGAGGAACACGCTGCTAATGAACCCCCTCCCGAGTCAAACCTAGAGTCAGAGTCTGTAATCAAGTCCTGTACTGAGTCTGAGTCTGACCCCGAGTCTAAAACCGAGTCAGAGTCCAGTTCCAGTTCTGAGTCGTTAGTGTCGGATCTAGAAGATCCAGATTTCAAATTCGATGTAACTTTTGAAGAATTCTCTTAATCAATAAAGGCTTGCAAATTCTTGACTACCCCGCGTGTCTATCTTTCCAAGCATTTCCAAGCAAAAATAATGAAAAAGAAATAAATGAAATAAAAAATGAAAAAAAAATAATAATTGGCAAAGAAGAAAATGAACATACATACATTGCATCTGACTGTGTGAACAGGGAACAGATCAGTGAATGCTTAAAGAAAGTTTGTGGAAGGCAAGTGACATCACGGGAATTGACCCGGCAATAGTGGTGCACAAGATTCCAGTATACCCTGAGACTAAGCCAGTAAAACAGAAGCTAAGAAGGCTGAAGACAGAATGGTCCTTGAAAATCAAGGAGGAAGTAGCCAAGCAACTGGAGAACAGGTTCATAGAACCCATTGCCTACCCGACATGGTTAGCAAACATTGTCCGGTGCCGAAGAAAGATGGCAAAGTCAGAATGTGTGTAGACTACCGGGATTTGAATAAGCATGTCCGAAGGACGACTTCCCCCTGCCGCATATTGACTTGTTGGGACCGAATGGCGGGACACGAGATGGTCTCCTTGACCGATCGCTGTGGATACAATCAAATAATGATGCATTCCAGACAAAGAGAAACGGCATTCATCACGGAATGGGGAACCTACTGCTACAGGGTCATGCCTTTTGGGCTAAAAATGCCGGGGCAACCTATCAAAGAATGGCAACGACCATCTTCCATGACATGATTCAAAGAAGTAGAAGTGTATGGACGATATGGTCATTAAGTCAAAAACAGCTGAAGACATACAAGCACTTGAGAAGTTCTTCCTTAGACTTCGAAGTACAATTTGAAGCTCAACCCGGCAAAATGTCTTTGGAGCTACATCCGGAGTATTTCGGGCATATGGTCAGCCAAAGGGCATAGAGATTGACCCTTCAAAAGCCAAAGCCATTTTGGGAATGCCAGCACCAAGGACGGAAAAGAAGTTCGGGGTTTCTAGGAAGGCTACAGTACATCAGCCGATTCATCAACCAATTGGCCGATACTGTGGTCCGATTTTCAAATTGCTCAGAAAAGGAGTAGCCGTCAAATGGAATGAGGATTGTCAGAAAGCTTTCGACCAAGTCAAACATATCTGTTATCCCCACCAGTTTTACAGCCACCAAGGCTAGGAAAGCCTTTGCTGTTGTACTATCAGTGACAGAAGAAGCGATGGGTGCAATGCTAGCTCAACAAGCAGAAGATACAAGGGTAGAAAATGCCGTGTATTACCTCAGCAAGAATGCTAGAATACGAGCTAAAATACAATAAGATAGAAAGTTGTGTTGGCTCTAGTATGGGCCTGTACAAAGCTACAGCACTACCTCCTCTTACACACACGTTATTTCTGAATCGAACCCCTTGAAATTCCTTATGGAGAGGCCGGTTCTTGATTGTAAGATGGCTAAGTGGGTATCAGTACTGCAGCTTATGATTTAAAGTTGTGCAACGGAAGGCGTGAAAGGCGGTGCTTAGCGATCAATTAGCTGAATTACCGGTCGAGAAAAATGCCGGAAGTGGAATTTCCTGATGAAGATTTGTTAACTTGGAAAGTGAAGTCTGGGAGATGTACTTCGATGGAGCTTCGAATTATCATGGAAATGGGTTGGAGTGTATTCAAAACTCCTTGTGGAGAATACATCCAATCGCAGTCAAATTGGATTTCAACTGCACAACAATGAAGCCGAGTATGAAGCTTGCATAAGAGGGTTAGAAGCAGCCTGGAAAAGAGAAAGTCCTCAAGGTTTTCGGAGATTCCAACTTAATAGTCTCCCAGCTTGGAAATGGAAAATTAAAGAAGAGCGTTTGGTTCCTTACCTACAACGCTTGGACGAATTGGCCACAATTTGAGATTTATCCTTCCTACTTACCGCGAGCCAAAATCAGTTCGCAGATGCTCTGGCACTCTAGCCTCCATGGTCAATGTAGAAGAGGACCGAATCATTCGACCCTGACAGTGCGGCTACAGAAACAGCCAGCACATCATGAATTTGGTCGACGATAAGCCTTGGTATTGGGATATACAGAATTATCTTCAGAATGAACTACCCGGAGGGATCTACCAAACTGATCAACGAACATTGAGACAGTTAGCATCCGGATATTTCCTTACTGGGGAGTTCTATACAAAGAAGTTGGAATGGCCTGCACCTAAGGTGCGTGATGAGGAAGAAGCTCAACCATCATGGATTCCTTACATAAGGGGTCGGCCCACACATGCACGGGATAGCCTTGGCTCGAAAAATCATGAACCTAGGTTATTACTGGTCAACCATGAGGGATTGTGTGAGGCAGCGCAGAAGTGCCACGAATGTCAAATTTTGCCTAATTGCAAAAACAGCCTCCGGTCAATTGAATCCTATGCTTCACCATGGCCTTCGCCTTGGGGCATAGACGTGATCGGAAAAATCCACCCGAAGGCTTCCAACGGTCACCAATTCATTGGTTGCTATAGATTATTTCACTAAGTGGATCGAGGCAGCCTCTTATTCATTCTGAATGCCAAGAAGGCAGCACAGTTCGTTCGTACAACATCCTTTGTCGGTACGGAACGCCATTCGAGATCACCACGGATAATGGAGCTCACTTCAGGTGAATTTGCTAATTTGTTGAAAGAACGAAATTCAACATCATAAGTCCTCGCCCTATCGTCCAAAAAATGGGCTGTAGAAGCTGCAAATAAGGCCATAAAAGTCATTTGCAAAGACTAAAAGCACAAAGCTTGGCATGAACAGTTGCCGAATGCCTTATGGGGATATAGGACTTCAATTAGAACACCTACGGGCAACCCGTATTCCTTAGTATATGGCATGGAAGCAGTATTGCCTATTGAGCTGGAAGTTCAGTCGGCAAGGGTTATCCGAAAGTCAGATCAGCGAAGCAATTGGGTGAGAATTATCATTTGCAACTTGGGTATGGATGAAAAGCGTTGAGCAATCCACCAAACTCAAGTTACCAAAGAAGAATGGCGCGACATTTAACAAGAGGTCAAAGACCGAAACTGGAAGAAGGTTGTTTGGTTCTGAAGGAAATTAGACACCGGTCATAGATCCACGTGGGAAGTTTTCCTTTGGGCTGGACCTATGTGTTGAAGAAGATCTTGTCGGCGGAGCCGTCATTTTAACTGATTTGGATGGTTTGGAGTTCACTAATCCATGTAATTTAGATCAGTTAAAAGATATTTGTGTAATAAGCATTGCATAATGTAAAACGAACTACAGACCTGATTCTCTTCGAAAAAAAGAAATTATATCGGAGATATGTAGGCAGCCCTCATTGGGTACGGTCTAAACATTAATAAAAATCATCATTTATCGTTCTTTCTTCTTTGCTAAAAAAAAAATAAAATAATAAAAAAATAATAAAAATAAAAAAAAAAAAAAAAAAAACCCGCTAAGTCGAAAACCCGAAAGGGCGGCTTAGGCAAAAATCGGGGCCCGCTAAGTTGAAAACCCGAAAAGGGCGGCTTAGGCAAAAGTGGGTAGCTCGCTAAGTCGAAAACCCGAAAGGGCGGCTTAGGCAAAAATCAGCGCTCGAATAAATGAAGTTGGAAAATGCTTGGAAAGCTCAATGACATGCCCAATTGAAAGCAATAAAGTCAAACAATCCCAAGTCAAGCAGAAAACTAAAGAGACCAAAGTCCAAATCCAAAGGAACATACATCCAAAAATCCAGTGCCAAAACACCAAAATCCACACCCAAGGTCCCCAACAAAAAGTCAAAAGAGTCAAAGCAAATCCAATCCAAAGCCAAAATCCCAAATAAAAAAAAAAAGACAAAAGAGTCAAAACAAACCCAAAACATCAAAACCCAGAAAGCCCATAAAGTCTAGGTGGCCCGTCGCCTCCGAGGGGCGACGTCTTCCGAGTCATCCCTAACTATTGAGCTCTCTCCAAAATCACCTATCTGGGGAGCCAACAGAATCTCCTCATCAGTCCCAGCCTCGTTACCAGCGTCAGCCTGAGTCCAGCCTTCAAGTACACTCAGCAGTGCATTCCTCCTCAGCCTCTCAACCGGCCAGACAACGGTCATGAACCAGGACCGGTACTCAGGAGAAGTCTGAACACTAGTAGGATTAGGTGAAGGTCTAACCATATGATGGTCCCTAACCCAGGTCCTAAGGACAGCTCGGGTAACTCCCGGAGTGATGGCTGAATCAACTAGAGAATCATCCATGGTCGGAACAGTCTGATCTATCCCCATCTGTCTCAGAACGCGCGAAGCGCAGTACCAGGTGCAATGTGTAAGGCCTAACAAGTAGACTTGAGTATGGCGGGAGCTAACCTGAATAAACTGGTTGGTATCATACCAAGGTACAAACCACAACACCTCGTCTGGACCCAATTCAATTAACCATGAGGTCCATGCATCAACAGACGGGTATGTGATCAAAATCTTTCGCATGCGGTACTGAACGGGTTATAAGGCAATGAAGTAGGAGTAGCAACCACTTGAAGATGGTCTTTCAACCAAACCTGAGTAATGGATCCTTTCTATTACGAAGGGAATGAACCAAAATAAAAAGGAGAGAAAGGAAGAAGATAAGATACCTGAAGGATAATCGGAGAAACCGTCCAGTCCTCGAAACCTAAAGCAGCTCTATCGAGGCTCCTGATGGTTTCTGCTAGCACAATGCCGCCAATGCAACCCATGTCCTCCATTTGTCGAACCATAGGGCAAAATCGCAGGTCCCCGAAGCCTGGATCCTTGTTAAACAAGAAACCAGATAGTAAGCAAAATACAAAAGCCCGCATCCTCAGCCTCATCCGGTCTGGATCGTCCGAACGAACCTCTGAAAACTCATCGATCAGGGGCATCAGAATCGCCTTCTGGTCATCAACAATCATGGCCCTAGCTTGTGGCTTGCTGAATTGAAATAAACTTTCAAATGACCGAATGTACCCGACTTTGACCTCATGCTTGACTAAAGGGGCGTTGGGGTCGCACCCTACGATAGCACAGAATTCCTCAAAAAGAGGACACATCTCCTCCATCATGGCCCCGAACCGAAAACGTGGGCCTCAGGGTCCCAGAGTCTGATACAGGCCCATAAAAAGTTCCAGTCGATCACTACCCCCCTAAGGGTAATGATAGGAGAGAGGCCATACCTCTTCAAGTTGATCTTTTCAACTTTGGAGAGACTCCTAGCCCAGCTGTGCATGCTATGATTGAAAGAAGGATTCATTCTTTGGAAAAGATAAACACGGAGAGAAAAGAAGAAGAGAGAAGATAAGGAATGAGTGAAAAGCCGAAACAAAGAATAAGCCTTTATAGGAGAAAAAGCACCGAATAAGGGCGGCAGCAGCCGCCGAATGAAGGCGGTAGCAGCCGCCGAATTGCCACTAAATGACGGCGGCAGCAACCGCCGAATTACTGCCGAATGATGGCGGTAGCGACCGCCACACACACACAAAAAAAAAGAAGAAGAAAAAGGAAAAAGAGAGTATTTTGTCTATAAGATGAAGTCCTCCCATTTCGTTTCAAATACAATAAGCATGCATACATATATTTCGATACTAACCAAGTGCAGGTACGAATAAAATTCAATACAAAAGTACAATGCAGAAGCACCATCAAAGGGGAAGTTTTGAAGGGTAATCATGGAAAGGATCCAGCAAAGGGTACGCAAGACTTCAAACAGTACCGAGGCAAAGCCGATTCAAAGGGTTAGGGCCAGAATGATTTCTCCAGAAATGGAAGATGCTCCGACAGAGGGTGTCTGAATTTTGAGCTTAAAAGCGACAGAATAAAGAAGTTATGTTTGGGTCTGCACAGTCACGATGCTATCCCTACACTACTCAAGTCATCTCAGAATCAAGTTGCCTCGACATTCTTTATGGAGAGGCTGCTTCTAAAAAAAGAAAAAAAAAAAAAAAAGGAAAAAATGGGTCAAAAGGAACCTCTGCACAAAAGAAAGAAATCAAGGACAAAGCTACAGGAAATCAAGTTGTCAAAAAACGGGTCAACTGCAAGCTCTCCGTTAAATTCAAACCCATCAAGGGTAGATGACAAATCATCTCAGCCATAAGGACAAAGACCACAGCGGCTGCTCACATTTTGAAAAGCAAGTTAAAAGAAGCAGTCATTTCCACAAATTGGATGACAACAAACAACTTGAAAATGAAGCGCCTAGCATGGTACAAGTACAAGTGTCCTTATAAACAAGGATCCTTTCTCAAAACAAAGGAAAGGAAGAGTCTCCTCAAAATTCCTTATGGAGAGGAGAACCATTGAGGAAATAAGTTTCAAATTCAGAGGAAGATAAAGTTCAAGAAAAAGAATCAAATTAACCTCAAGAATTCAAACATGGTGAAGCCAAAGCATAAAAGCTTCTTCAACACTCAAGCCACTCAAGTTACCACCACAATGTGGGTTTCAAAACTCTTTGTGATGACAAGTCATATTCAGTCAACCAGTGGTAAAACCACTACAACAACAAAGTCAGATTCGCCTAAGGTCATCACTATCATACGAACTCGAGTCAATAAGTTGATTCAACATCAAATCGAGAAGGAACCCACAAAGACACCCAGTCGGGAAGGAATCCCACGAAGAAATCAAGCCAGAAATGAATTCTGCATCAACATCAAATCGGGAAGGAATCCCGCATAGACATCCAGTCGGGAAGGAATCCCGCGAAGAAATCAAGCCAGAAATGAATTCTGCATCAACACCCAGTCGGGAAGGAATCCCGCGAAAGAAATCAAGCCAGAAATGAATTCTACATCAACATCAAATCGGGAAGGAATCCCGCATAGACATCCAGTCGGGAAGGAATCCCGCGAAGAAATCAAGCCAGAATGAATTCTGCATCAACATCAAATCGGGAAAGAATCCGCATAGACATCCAGTCGGGAAGAAATCCCGCAAAGACATCAAGCGGGAAGAAATCCCGCAAAGACATCAAGCCGGGAAGAAATCCGCAAAGACATCAAGCCGGGAAGCAATCCCGCGGAGAAATCAAGTCGGGAAGGAATCCCGAAGAAATCAAATTGGAAATGAATTCCACAATCAGCATTAAGTCGGCATTGAATTTTGCCTCAACAGCAAGTCGGAAATAAATTTCGCACCAAGACGGAAAGGAATTCCGCACTAACATCAAGCCGGAGATGAATTCCGCATCAGCCGAGCACGAAGTTCGCATCCTGGAAGGAACTACGAAAGACCTGATTCTCCCCATCCCCCGAAGAGCTCTTGGAGATACGTAGGCAGCCACAAAGGCCCGGTCAACAAACATAAGTTTGCATCATAAATAACATTTTCTCTTTGCCAACATAAATCCATGCATTTGATCATTTCATTTAAAAAAAAAAAAAAAAAAAAAAAAAAAAAAACGGCGGGGTTTCCTCCTCTGCCCATCCTCAAAATTTGCGTTTCGGACAACCACCGACTCCCATAAATCATTTTTATGGTCGCGGTGGGGGGCAACTGTGAATACTCAAATTTTGTAGGCTCAAAAAGCCTGTGGTTGACTTTGCTACAGTAAATTTGACTGTGCTACAATGAATTTGCTACAGCAAATTTAATTGTGCTACAGTGCATTTGCTACAGTAAATTTGATTTGTCTACAGTAACTTTGACTCACAAGGCTCAAAGAGCCAATTTTCCCGGACTGCAAACAGTCCGGCAGGACCGGAGGCCATTTCGGAAGTTCACCGGAAATATGTCAATATGGTACTTGAAACGTCGGAATTTTTACGAGGATTGCGGAACAGGTCCCGGAATATTTTTCGAAAGTCTGAAACCTCCCAAAAAGGCTCCCGAAGTGAGGCACGGTGGCCACAACCGGCCAACGGCGGCGGACAGCCACAAGCCAAGAGCGGAGGGGCCTGGCGCCCATGCGCGGGCGAGGCCTCTCGCCCCGCGCGGGCGAGGCCACTCGCACGCAGCGCGGGAGGGCCCCTCGCGCCGCCGCGGTGCGAGGCCTCTCGCCCTGCGCGGGCGAGGCCTGTCGCCCCACCGACAGGGCGGTAGGTACGCCTGGCCTAGCGGCAGCTACCGCCCAGATTTTTTGAGCGGTGGCTACCGCCATGCCAGGCGGCAGCTACCGCCCGGGACCCGAAAATGGCCTATAAATAGGCCATTTTTCAGGCTGTTTTTGGCACCTCTTGTCTGTATTGACGGACGAAACCTTCTCCCTCTCACGCTCCTTGCGTTTCTTTACGCTTTTTGCATTTAATTAATTTTATTGCATTTACATTGTGTTATTTGACCACTAAAATAAAATAAATTAAAAAGTAATTAATATACCTAAACGAGGAGCTAAATCTGGAGTTAAGAAGTGGCCGACGATTAAATCAGGTACGTAATTAAAATTCTGCCTATTTAATTTTAGCACTTCATGCATGCTTCTTTTCTACTCTTAATCATTCTATAACTGCATAAAAATGCATACACGTCAACTAAAGTCTGCTTAATCAAAAATCAAACCTTTTACGGCCAAAAGTCGTAAAATCGAACCATTTTGGCGAAACGCCTTAAAATCAACACTTTCGACTAAAAGTCATAAAATCAAACCATTTTGGCGAAAAGCCTTAAGACCAACACATTTCGCCGAAGGCCTCAAATCAACCATTTTGGCGACAATCGCCTAAATCACACATTTTAGCAAATGAATTGCTTTAAAATCAACAATTTTGGCTTAAAGCCTTAAATCGACATTTTTTGGCAAAATGCCTTAAAATCAATCATTTTCGGTTGAAAACCGTAAAATCAACCATTTTAGCGACAAATCGCTTTAAAATCGACATTTTGGCAAATGCCTTAAAATCAATCATTTTCGGTTTAAACCGTAAAATCAACCATTTTAGCGACAAATCGCTTAAAATCGACATTTTTGGCAAAATGCCTCAAAATCAATCATTTTCGGTTTAAAACCGTAAAATCAACCATTTTAGCGACAAATCGCTTAAAATCGACATTTTTGGCAAAATGCCTTAAAATCAATCATTTTCGGTTTAAAACCGTAAAATCAACCGTTTCAGCGACAAATCGCTTAAATCGACATTTTTGGCAAAATGCCTTAAAATCAATCTTTTAAGCGACAAATCGTTTTAAATGAACCATTTTGGCACAAATGCCTAAATCAATCCATTTTTGGCAAAATGCCTAAACAAAATGCACAAAGCATACACACACTCATGCACAAAGCATACACACTCATGCACAAAGCATACACACTCATGCACAAAGCATACACACTCATGCACAAAGCATACACACTCATGCATTAAGCATACCCATTCAAAGCCCTTCAAAGAAGGCCTATCGAACTACGTTAACTTTGATCTCCATTCAAACGGAAGTACGTAGGCACGTTCGGGATTTCACCCCGGGTGGCAAGTCGAAATCATCAAAATCATCAAAATCACTCAAACATTTCATTAATCCATCATTCACCTTGCAAAGCATTCATCCATCGGTTAGTTCATCAGCATGACATAGTCTCGGGATCCACCTCGGGTTCGTAGATTGTGCCTTAATCATTGGGATAATTAATCTAGTAACTAGGTTAATTAAATGGAGTCACTTAGGGTTTTTTCCTAGTTTACCCTTAATAATTAAACAAGGTGGCGACTCACACACATCACGTGTATTTCTTCTCATTCATCATATGCATCACATGCCTATGTGCTTTTGGGGAAGGGGTTCACAGGAGTTACTCAGGGTTTTTTCCTAGTTTACCCTTAAATAATTAAACAAGGTGGCGACTCACACACATCATGTGCATTTCTCCCTTAGTCACATGCATTCACATGCCTATGATATTTGGGGAGGGGTTCACAGTTTGGCGACTTCACTGGGGACTTATGTAATCATTTTGCATAAAGTGGACTACAATTGCTATGTAAACTAACCTGCCCTTCTTTAGGGTATTATGTTGCTGTGCTTTATTTTGCAGGGTATCCTAACACGAATCAAGTGTTCTTTCTTTAAGAATACTTGATAAGGAGATTTTGGACTTAATCGTACAATTTAATTAAGAACATTTAAATTTGTTGATTTATTTGCACGATGAGAATCTTTTTCTCCATTGCATAAAAAATGAATTTCAATGAATTTCTTCTCTTTCTGTTCAAACTTCTGAGTCTGGATAGCAAGTAGCGCTGATCGGCAGGTCTCTTTGATTATGTCGACGGACAGCCAAAGCATCCTCCCTGTTACCTGCAAACCATCTCTAATCCTTTTGGGGGTGGCCCATGAGTATGCGTACCGTTGGACCCACGCGAAACTCTTTGTTTCACATGTGGTTAGGTATATTCTTACTCAAGGTTCAAGGGTCCCTTAATAATCCGATTCTCTATTTGTGTCATAGCTTATAGAAACTATCCTTTAAGGCTATATGCAACCCAATGATGCTGAATCATTCCATTAAAATGAATTTTGTTTTGATTATTGTGCGCATTCACGCATTAATCCCCTACTTCACAAAAAAAACAGAGGGTATGAAAATGATTAAAAAAAAAAAAAGACTCTTACAAAAAAAAAAAAACATTCCATTTCAAAGCTGAAAAATCACATTTTGGTCCCTGAGACCTAAAAACAATTACATTTTTGGTCCCTGAGACCTGAAAATTCACATTTTGGTCCCTAAGACCTGAAAACTTACATTTTGATCCCTAAGACCTGGAAAATCACATTTTGGTCCTAAAATTTCCGATTTGGCCACAAAGGCCCAAAAATTCCCCATTTGGCCCATAAGGCCCAAAAATTCCCAATTTGGCCTATAAGGCCCAAAAATTCCCATTTTGGCCACAAAGGCCCAAGAATTTCCAATTTGGCCCCAAAGGCCCCGAAAATTCACATCTTGGCCCCTAAGGCCCTAAATTCACATCTTGGCCCCTAAGGCCCTAAAATTTCACATCTTGGCCCTTAAGGCCCTAAAATTCACATCTTGGCCCCTAAGGCCCAAAAGTTCACATCTTGGCCTCAAAGGCCCAAAAGTTCACAATTTGGCCACAGAGGCCTAGAAATTCACAATTTGGTCCCAAGGCCCAGAAATTCACAATTTGGCCACAAAGGCCCAGAAATTCACATTTTGGCCCCTAAGGCCCAAAAATTCTCAATTTGGCCACAGAAGCCCAGAAATTCGCAATTTGGCCCCAAAGGCCCAAAATACCCAGTTTGGTCCCTAAGGCCCAAAAGTTCACATCTTGGCCCCTAAGGCCTAAAAATTCACATCTTGGCCTAAAAGGCCCAAAAGTTCACATCTTGGCCCCAAAGGCCCAAAAATTTCCAATTTTGGCCCCAAAGGTCCAAAAATTCACATTTTGGCTACAAAGGTCTAAAAATTCTCAATTTGGCCTAAGGCCCCAAAAATTTCCAATTTGGCCCCAAAGGCCCAAAAAATTCACAATTTCAATTTGGCCCAAAGGCCCAAAAAATTCACAATTTGGCCCCAAAGGCCCAAAAATTCACAATTAGGGTCTTTCGAAAAGTCGAGGTGTCCAGCCCTAAGCACTCTACCTTACATATCACATCCCATTGGGTCCTATCCTAGGTGTCCTAGCATACCAACATTACTCTACCTCACACTGTCTCACATACCCTATGAAAACACCTTATATAGGATAGTCTAATCATTTTGACTATGTCCTTTCACAGGTACCCCTCCAAAGACCACCTGTACCCGAAACACCAACTGAGCTCTCACCTACAACTCCAACAACCCCACCTGCACCAATGGCATCACTCACCGACATCCAGAACCTCATTGAACAACTGGAAGCCAGAATGGAGGCTAGAATGAATGAGCATGGCTGCCCAGAGGACTGCCTTAATAGCTGAACTAGGTGGTGATAATGGAAATGGGGCTTCCGCTGGGGGAAGTGGACCTGCTACCTCCAATCAGGGGACCTGCTGCAGAACCAACCCTTAACCTGGATGACATGCCCTCCAGAACTGCTTCTGGAGCTGGAAGCTCAGAAAATGAGAGAGAAACTAGAACTCCTGGAAAGGTCTGTTACTGCCCTTAAGACACACAAGGAAGTAGTGGACATGGACTCCTTGTCCTTGTTCCCCGAAGCAAGACTGCCAACAAAGTTCAAAATGCCCAATATGGATAAGTTTGATGGAACCACTTGTCCCAAAATGCACCTGAAAATGTATGTGGGTGCCCTCACCCGTTTGGCCTGAACAACGAGCTCCTTGCTCAATTGTTTCAGCAATCTTTGACTGGTGCTGCATTAAGATGGTTTGTAAGCTTGGATCGTTCCGAAATGAAGAATTGGGAGGACATATGCAACGCTTTCAACACGCAGTACCATTATAATATCGAAGTGGATGTTACCCGGAGGGAGCTGGAAACCACTAAACAAAAGAACAATGAGCCCTTTCTCTCGTTCCTTTCGAGATGGAGAGCCAAAGCTACTCAAATGATCAACCGACCCTCTGAACAGGAATAAGTTGACATAATAATCAAGAATTTACTGCTGTCTACCAGTCCACAGCTTCAAACCACAGTACTTGCCTACGTTCCAATCGCTCATTGCGACTGCAACTAAGGGGAAGACTTAAATCCAGTTGGGTCAACTCAAAGAAGACTCATACAAGAAGCAGAATCATGCTGAACTTTGAAAAACCGTCTACAAGACTGGTTGACAATGGGTCCATCATCCCCAAGAGCAAGCTGAATATCAACCAATCCCTTGCCTAACCATGGGATTAATGCAAATTGCTGAACAAGAATCGTTCAATCCTTTCCAACTTTTCTTAGAAATGATGAAGTTTGTGGTCTGAGAAGGTTGAGATCAAACCTCCAAAAGACAAAGGAATTGTTCAAGACCAACAACAACCTGTCTGATCGATTTAAGCATCGAGGACGAACAAAGTCACTATAGTCAATCCAATCCTAGTCCGTCACAGTCCACCTAGAGTCTATCTGTTAGGGTCTAGTTTTTTTTTCTTTTCATTTTCATTTCCATTCAGTTTTCATTTGTAAATCTAAGTGTCTTCTGTCCTCAAATTTTGTCTTATCAATAAAAAGGGATCAGTTTATGTTCCAATCATGTTTATACTCTTTCCCTATCCTTTCCTGTGAAAAAAAAAAATTTGAAAAAAAAAAATGATGATAAAAAAAGATAATAAAAATTGGCAAAGAAAAATGCATTTCATTTGCTCTGCATCAATCAAAGCTGGGAGCATCCTAAGAAGCCACAATCAAAAGGGGAAGTTTTTGAAGGGTAATCATGGAAAGGATCCCAGCAAAGGGTACGCAAGACTTCAAACAGTACCGAGGCAAAGCCGATTGAAGGGGTTAGGGCCAGAATGGTTTCTCCGAAAACCCAGGAATGGAAGATGCTCTGACAGAGAGGTGTCTGAATTTTGAGCTTAAAAGCGACAGAATAAAGAAGTTATGTTTGGAATTGGGTTGGGTCTGCACGAAGTCGCAATGCTATCCATACGCTACTCAAGTCATCCCAGAATCAAGTTGCCTCGAAATTCTTTATGGAGAGGCTGCTTCCCAACAAAGCAAAAGAAAAAAAAAATGGGTCAAAAGGAACTTGCTGCACAAAAGAAAGAAATCAAGGACAAAGCTACAGGAAATCAATTGTCAAAACGGGTCAACTGCAAGCTCTCCGTTAAATTCAAGTCCATCAAGGGTAGATGATAAATCATTTCAGCCATAAGGACAAAGACCAAGCGGCTGCTCATATTTTGAAAAAGCAAGTTAAAAGAAGCGTCATTTCCACGAATTGGATGACAACAAACACCTTGAAAATCAAGCGCCGAACATGGCACAAATACAAGTGTCCTTATAAACAAGGATCATTCTCAAACAAGGAAAAGGAAGAGTCTCCTCAAAATTCCTTATGGAGAGGAGAACCATTGAGGAAATAAGTTCCAGTTCAGAGGAAGATAAAGTTCAAGAAAAGGAATCAAATTAACCTCAAGAATTCAAACATGGCAAAGCCACAAACTCAAAGCATAAAAGCTTCTTCAACACTCAAGCCACTCAAGTTACCACCACAATGTGGGTATTCAAAACTCTTTGTGATGAATACAAGTCATATTTCAGTCAACCAGTGTAAAACCACTACAACAACAAAGTCAGATTCGCCTAGGGTCATCACTATCATACGAGCTCGAGTCAATAAGTTGATTCAACATCATCAAAGTAGGGAATGAATCCCTCAAAAACATCCAGCCGGGAAGGAATCCCGCGAAGACATCAAGCCGGGAAGGAATCCTGCAAAGAAATCAAGACAGAAATGAATTCTGCATCAACATCAAGTCGGGAAGGGAATCCTGCAAAGACATCAAGCCGGGAAGGACTCCCGCAAAGACATCAAGCCGGGAAGGAATCTTGCGAAGAAATCAAGACAGAAATGAATTTTGCATCAACATCAAGTCTGGAAGGGAATCCTGCAAAGACATCAAGCCGGGAAGGGATCCCGCGAAGACATCAAGCCGGGAAGGAATCCTGCGAAGAAATCAAAACAGAAATGAATTCTGCATCAACATCCAGCCGGGAAGGACTCCCGCAAGGACATCAAGCCGGGAAGGAATCCCGAAGAAATCAAATCGGAAATGAATTCCACAATTAGCATTAAGTCGGAATTGAATTTTGCCCCAACAGCAAGTCATTCCGCACCAAGTCGGAAATAAATTCCGCACCAAGACGGAAAGGAATTTCGCACTAACATCAAGTCGGAGATGAATTCCGCACCAGCCGAGCACGAAGTTCACATCCCAGAAGGAACTACGAAAGACCTGATTCTCCCCATCCCCCGAAGAGTTCTTGGAGATACGTAGGCAGCCGCAAAGGCATGGTCACAAACATAAGTTTACATCATAAAAAGCATTTTCTCTTTGCCAATATAAAAAATTAAAAATATATATATATATATATATATATATAAAAGAGAAGAAAAGAAAAATAAAAAGCTGGAGTTGAAAACCCAAAAGGGCGACTTCAGGCAAGAATTGAGCCCGCTAGGCTGAAAACCCGAAAGGGCGGTCTAGGCAAAAGTTAGGGCAAAGAGCCTGCTAGAGTCGAAAACCCGAAAGGGCGGCTACTAGACAAAAAAAAAACAGAAAAAAAAAGTGCTTTCATGAATTCTTTTAGAGTCCATTTTTGTAGGATAAACAGCAAAGTATGTCCTTAAAAGAAGAAAAAAAAAAAAAGAAAAGCTTTCAAAGGTCTCCTTGGGAGTATATAAATCATTTTTTTAGGAATCACTGATTTCCTTCGAGTCAAAATTCACTACAAGAAAAATTGAGTCTCTAAATCGAGTCTCCAATGAGTCTCTAAAATCAAGTCCCCATCACCAGTGGTCATTCCACAACG